>NW_024749657.1:8530477-8587977 GCF_018991925.1 Homarus americanus
GTAGGGGCGTCGCTGAAACATTGCTCAAAACTCGTTGGTCATTCAAACGAATTTTTTGGGGAGACAATGGCGACGGATGACGGAGTTGACGGAGAAGGTCTACCGGCCTTGATTTTACACGAACGCACTTATTTCCACTTAATCAAACACTTGATACTCACTGCGCCATGGAGATGTTCGGGGTACTTGGTTCTAACGACAAGAGCAAACATAAACACCTGTAGAGTTCTATAGGTTCTTATTAACGGAAATATACAGGAGTGCGCTCACAAGCGCAGGTAGTCCTTACACTCCTATATGGGTCAATTGACCTCACTCTGACCTCTCAGGCGACATGTGGTAAGTGGTACATTAGCAGCTTCCAGATGTCGCCAGGCACATTTATCTAAGCGTGTGGTGACATGAAACAGGGGCATTGCCACACGCTACTGACTAGAGAAATAATGTGTATATATAGAGTACATACATGGTATACATACAACATACATAATATACATACACCTACTAGATTGGAACCATTCACGATAGGTAGTACAATGTTGTTCACTATCTCGGCTAAAGGGTAACATTCCAATGGTATTTTTCCGATATTCAATACGTAATTAACAGTACATTAGAGCAGTTATTTTGGAGACAGTTTATTGTATATCGGTAATATTCCAATATAGCACCAAGGTAACATTCCAATGGTGTTTTTGTCGTGTTTTATTACGTAATTGAAGGTACATTGGAAGAGATACATTGGTAACCAGTCTATCGTGCCAAGGTGTGTGTGTGTGTGTGTGTGTGTAGTTAAGTTATTGTGTGGACACCAGAGAGAGAGAGAGACCACGATTGATAACACCAATTAAAATAAATTAATACAACTATTTAATTTTATGTATAATTAATAAAAATAAAAATAAAAGAACACCAGCGGACGAAACGTTTATTTTGTTATAATTAATTGTTAAGATAAATAATGATCGAAACTTAATTAATTAATATAATTTATAAGTAAAATATAATTAATCTCAAAATATACTGAAATTAATTGTTCAAATATAACAAATAGTTTATATGATCTTCTAATTAATTTACAAGGTTAATGATACGATACCTTAACTTTAGCGGTTAATGGTACAATATCCTGAGACACAAGGAGTGGTTAATGGTACAATATCCTGAGATACAAGGAGTGGTTAATGGTACAATATCCTGAGACACAAGGAGTGGTTAATGGTACAATATCCTGAGACACGAGTGGTTAATGGTACAATATCCTGAGACACAAGGAGTGGTTAATGGTACAATATCCTGAGATACAAGGAGTGGTTAATGGTACAATATCCTGAGACACAAGGAGTGGTTAATGGTACAATATCCTGAGATACAAGGAGTGGTTAATGGTACAATATCCTGAGACACAAGGAGCGGTTAATGGTACAATATCCTGAGACACAAGGAGTGGTTAATGGTACAATATCCTGAGACACAAGGAGTGGTTAATGGTACAATATCCTGAGATACAAAGAGCGGTTAAGTGAGCGGTTAATGGCAATATCCCTTACCATTATATGGCGCCTGTTATAAAACATCATTGGCGGTCGATTTTGTTATCTTAACGGGGAGAGGTCAGAGGGAGAGGTGAGGTAGAGGTCAGAGGGAGAGGTAGAGGTGAGGAGAGGGAGGAGAGGTAGAGGTGAGGGAGAGGTCAGGAGGAGAGGTGAGGGAGAGGTCAGAGGGAGAGGTGAGGAGAGGAGAGGTGAGAGGGAGAGGTAGAGGTCAGAGGGAGAGGTGGAGGTGAGGTCAGAGGGAGAGAGGTAGAGGTCAGGAGGGAGAGAGGTAGAGCAGAGGGAGAGGTGAGGAGAGGGAGAGGTCAGAGGGAGAGGTGAGGTAGAGGTCAGAGGGAGAGGTGGAGGGAGAGGTAGAGGTCAGAGGGAGAGGAGGTAGAGGTCAGAGGGAGAGGTGAGGAGAGGTCAGAGGGGAGAGGTGAGGTAGAGGGAGAGGTGAGGTAGAGGTCAGAGGAGAGGTGAGGTAGAGGTCAGAGGAGAGGAGGTGAGAGTATGGAGAGGTGAGAGAAACACAAGTGAGAGAAGTTGACTAGTGACACACACACACACACACACACACACACACACACACACACACACACACACACACACACACACACACACACACACATCACCCAAAGACACTTACTGACTCGACGGTGAAAGATCATATTTTAACCTTCCTCCCCCCCTTGATGACGCGCTTGTTTAATTACTGAAAGTTTTAATAGGAGCATCAGAGGGGAGGGAGGGAGGGGGTTCACCCTTTGTGCTTTAAGACGAAGACCCGAAGGAGAATTTCTGATAATAAAAAGGAAGGAAAAATATTGTAAGGATATTATATACTTGGCAACTGTCTATCTATCTATCTATCTATCTATCTATTTGTCTATCTATCCGTCTATCTATCTATCTCTGTCTGTCTGTCTGTCTCTCCAACACTAAAAAAGAGACACAGTACTCGACACAGTACCTTCCTCAACGGTAAAGTCAGGTACACCCTTCACAGCTGGTTAACCTGGGGAGGGGGGGAGTTGAACCAGGGACTCTTAGTACAGGAGACGAGGGCTGTAGCCACTCAGCCTCCACGTCTGTAGTATTATGTAGTGGAGGTAAACTTCTCTGAGTTTTTGTTTGTTTGATTGTTTTTCTGTATGTGTGTTTGTTGGTATGTTTTTCCTTTTTGTGTGTGTATGTGTGTGTGTGTGTGTGTGTGTGTGTGTGTGTGTGGCAAGTTTTTACGCCATTTGCCTCTGTCTACCCAGCAGTAATTGGGAACCTGGATGTTAATCGATTTGTGGATCGTGTTTCGGGGTAATGGTTAGCCAGTGCAGTTGGGGAGTTGTCCGGTCTCGGACTATTCCTTGACACTGGGTCATGTAACTCGTTAACTCAGGGTGTGGTTGTTGTGTTGATGATAGCTTCTACACCTTAAACAAGTTCACGTCTAGGCACTTGGGCCGGCACCTCACACAAGGGGCAACCATTAATGATATAGTGCCAGTAGTTATAGCGGCAATGATAACTTACCTGTTGAAAATCACTCACCTCCCTCCTCCCTCCCTGTCAAACCTGCCTCACCTACCCACCCTTCCCTCCCTTCTACCTTTCCCACTTCCTCCCTCCACCCTCTTCCTCCCTTCTCTATCTACCCACTCCCTCTCCCTTCCTCACTATCAACCCCCTTCTCTCTCTCTCTCTTCCTCTATCCACCACCCCTTCTCTCCCTCCCCCTCTTTCCTCCTATCTATCCACCACCCTTCTCTTCCTCCCTCCCTATCTATCCACCCCCTTCTCTCTCCCTTCCCTTCCTCCCTCTATCCACCACCCTTTCTCCCCCTCCCCTCTTCCTCCCTATCTATCCACACCCTCTCTCTCCCTCCCTTCCTCCCTCTCTATCCACCACCCTTCTTCTCCTCCCTCCCATCCACCACTTTTCTCCCTCTTCCTCCCTCTCTCAATCCACCACCCTTCTCCCTCCCTCTTCCTCCCTCTCAATCCACCAATCTCTCCCTCCCCCTCTTCCTCCCTCTCTCAATCCACCACCCTTCTCTCTCTCCCTCCCCTCTTCCTCCCTCTCAATCCACCACCCTTCTCTCTCTCCCTCCTCTCAATCCACCCACCCTTCTCTCTCCTCCCCTCTTCCTCCCTATCCATCCACCACCCCTCTCCCTTTTCCTCCTCACACTCTCTCCTCCCCTGACCTTTCCTCAACTCCCTCCCCCATTCCTCCCTCCCTCTCCCACCACCACAGTACCATTCACCTAACCATGTACCACGCTACCAAGTACCTACCATAGGCCACTGTACCATTCCTCTGAAGTGGCCACAACTGTGTATAATAGTGGTGCATTATCCTGATTACTCGTCCCGCGCCACAATAAAGTCCAAAAAGGCTAAAATAAAGTCCAAATGGTCACAATAAAGTCTAAAGGGTTACAATAAAGTCCAAAAGGGCCATAATAAAGTCCAAAAGGGCCACAATAAAGTCCAAAAGGGTCACAATATAGTCCAGGGGAACACAATAAAGACTAAAGGGTCACAATAAAGTCCAAAGGGTCACAATAAAGTCCAAGGGGTCACAATAAAATCCAAAAGAAGCCATAATTTTTTTTTAACATAGTGGTGTAATACAGATAATAATGCCACCGCCACGCCACAAAACAAAGTCCAAGACGCCATAACTCAACACAGTAACAACACAGAAGGTAATGATTATTATACTCCGCCGCGCCATAACAAAATCTAAAGGGGCCATAACTCAATTACGTAATGCCTCCCCCCACCCCTCCCCCCCACCCCTCCCCCTAAAAAAAATATAGATTATCCCTTCCGTAGCCACAACACAAGACGCCATAATTCTGCTCCATAACGACACACAAGTACTGATTATTGAACTGCTCCACTAAGGTCTTGCTGTGATGTATCTGCGGTAAGGTGTAATTGGCCGGGATTTTTGTGGAGTTTATCATGTTGACAATTTCAGGGTGTACATGGGTGTATAGACGGAGGTATGGGTGTATAGACAGACGCATGGCTGTATACAGGGACGCATGGACGTACATATGGACGCACACAGGGACGCATAGATTCACATACGGACTCTTAGACGCACACACGGACGCCTGGACGTACACATAGACGCCTGGACGTACACATGGACGCACACAAGGGAAAAGTTTAACGTTCAACTTTGGTGATTTTGATAAAATATTCACTAAATTATTTCACTCCCTCCTAGTAACAGCCGTAGCAGCAGTAGTGGCGGTAACAGCAGCCATAACAGCAGTAGTAACAGCAGTACTAACAACAGTAATGACGGTAACAGAGGTAGTAATAGCAGTAGTGACCGTAACAGTAGTAGTGACGGTAGCAGCAGCCATAACAGCAGTAGTAACAGCAGCCGTAACAGCAGTAGTAACAACAGTAGTAACAGCAGTAGTAACAGCAGCAGGTCTAGTGGCGGTGTTCGTGCAGCGCTTCATCTTATCAGCTGTCTTTATGACTGTTTTAACAGTGAGTGAACACGTCAGACTGTGTGTGTGTGTGTGTATTGTGGTCAGTTTTATGCATGTATGTGTGTGTATGTATGTATGTATGTATGTATGTATGTATGTATGTATGTATGTATGTATGTATGTGTCGGAGGAGGTCACTTACACCTGTAGGAGCAACAATTAAGAGGTGAGGCAGCTCCATCTTAACACCTCAACACACCTTACAGCACTAATTCATTAGCACCTGTCTCTCCAAGGTGTGTGTGTGTGTGTGTGTGTGTGTGTCTCTCTCTCTCTTATATCGTAGACACGCTTGAGAGAGAGAGAGAGAGAGAGAGAGAGTAATACACCGTTAAATTAAAGAAGAAGAGAATTGTGTTGTCCGCCAAGAAAGTCCCTTGTTGTTTGTGTGTTGCTGACTGTTTGTGTGGTGCTGACTGTGTGTTGGTGACTGTTTGTGGTGGTGACTGTTTGTGTGGTGGTGACTGTTTGTGTGTTGGTGACTGTGTTGCTGACTGTGTGTTGGTGACTGTTTGTGTGGTGGTGACTGTTTGTGTGTTGGTGACTGTTTATGTTGGTGACTTTATGTTTATGACTGTGTGTGGTGACTGTTTGTGTGGGGTGGTGACTATTTGTGTGTTGGTGACTGTTTTGTTGGTGACTGTTTGTGTATTGGTGACTGTTTGTGGTGTTGACTGTGTGTATTTTATTTGTGTGTTGGTGACTGTTTTATGGTGGTATTTGTTTGTTGTTGGTGACTGTCTGTGAGGTGATTTGACTGTTTGTGTGTTGGTGACTGTTTTGTGTTGTTGACTGTTTGTGTGTTGGTGACTGTTTGTGTGTTGGTGACTGTTTTGTGTTGTTGACTGTTTGTGTGTTGGTGACTGTTTGTGTGTTGCTGACTGTGTGTTGGTGACTGTTTGTGTGTTGGTGACTGTTTTGTGTTGTTGACTGTTTGTGTGTTGGTGACTGTTTGTTGGTGACTGTCTGTTGGTGACTGTCTGTGGTAGTGACTGTTTGTGTGTTGGTGACTGTTTGTGTGTTAGCGACTGTTTGTTGGTGACTGTGTTAGTGATTTCTTGACTGTTTGTGTGTTAGTGACTGTAAGGTAACAGCTAACAAACTGCTTTGGGTATTAAGTAAACATAGTAACTGTTGGTGTAATAATTGTGTATGTGTGTATCAATTGTTTGTTTGTGTAGTGATGTGTTTGTGAGGCTGGTAACACCTGCCTTGTGTAGTGAAGATAGCGACACCTGATGAGGCCACAAGAGTCTACTGACCTCTGTTGACCTAACGTGACCTCACCTCAATCACAAAAGGGGGTAGTTCTTCCTATTTTTTCTAGTTTAATTAGTAAGTTGATCTTCGTTGTTGTATTTGTTTTAATTGGAGAAAAAATATGCAAATGACGTGTTGAGGCAAGAGAATAGGTTAGGTTAGGTTAGGTTAGGTTAGGTTAGGTTAGGTTAGGTCAGGTCAGGTCAGGTTAGGTTAGGTTAGGTTAGGTTAGGTCAGGTTAGGTTAGGTTAGGTTGGTTTAATTTAGTTTCATTTTAGTTAATTTAGTTTAGTTTAGATTAAGTTAATTTATCATTGGTTAAAGTCGGCTCGTGTGGTCGCCTTTCACCAACAGTTTCCACTGTCATTTTTCACTCCTCACTCCAGCAGCTAATCTACATATAATGCATAAAAACATAACTGTGAGGAACCACCACCAAAAATATCAAGAAATAGATTGGCGGAGTTAAACTGATACACTATTCTCTCCATAAATGCTTCAGGGTTCGGGATTCAGGTTTCGAGGTTCAGGATTCAGGTTTCGAGGTTCAGGATTCGGGGTTCAGGGTACGGGATTCAAGGTTCGGGGTTCGGGATTCAGGGTTCGGGATTCAGGGTTCGGGATTCAGGGTTCGGGATTCGGGGTTCGGGATTCAGAGTTCAGGATTCGGGATTCGAGATTCAGGGAGAGAGGCGAACAAGCCTTAGTAATTGACTGTACTGAAGATATTACAGCAATATATTATACACCGAGATATAACGAAGCTTTATAACGAAGGGAAAATACCCATTAACTTGTCCAAGAATCAGTGAGGTTAAATTTTGTCCTCCAAGAATCAGTGAGGTTGAATTTTGTCCTCCAAGAATCAGTGAGGTTAAATTTTGTCCTCCAAGAATCAGCGAAGTGAAATTTTGTCCTCCAAGAATCAGTGAGGTTAAATTTTGTTCTCCAAGAATCAGTGAGGTTGAATTTTGTCCTCCAAGAATCAGTGAGGTTAAATTTTGTCCTCCAAGAATCAGCAAAGTAAAATTTTGTAACTGTGGAAAGAATTTTGAGCATGGAAGGGAAATTTTTAATACTTATGGTTGACAAAACTGTTCAAATTATGGTGCCATATACTTCAGGCTGTAGAGATAAAAGGTTATTTTAATGCTGCCTCTTGAAGGGGGAGTTATATAACCTAACCTAACTAAACTAACCCACTAACACAACTTCTTTAACCTAACTAACTAGCAACCTAACCTAACTAACCTAACCTAACTACTTAGCAAACCCCTAACACAACACAACACAACTAACCTAACTTCTTCTAACCCCTAACCTTCTTGCTTCTTCTTCTAACCCTAACCTAACCCTAACCTAACTGCTTACAACTAACCTAGCAACTTCTTTACAACACTTCTTCTTCTTAGCAAGCCTACTTCTTTCTTCTTGGCTATTTCTTGCTTGCCTAACTTTGTAGCCAATAAACTTCTTCTTCTTGCCTGCTTACAACCTAACCCAACCTAACCTAACCTAACCTAACCTAACCTAACCTATCCTAACTAGCTACAACAGTCTCAGTGTACTCTCGGCGCCATATTGGATGGGTGGATGGAAGGAAGGATGGAGGATGAGAGGAAGGATAGGTGAATGGGCGGGAGGATGAGAGGAAGGATAGGTGAATGGGCGGGAGGATGAGAGGAAGGATAGGTGAATGGGCGGGAGGATGGGCGGCAGGAAGGATGGGTGGCTAGGCTGCAGGATGGATGGGTGGGTGGCAGGTCAGAGCCAGACAGGATAAAGTATATGGGGGCGGAGGCAGGATACCTCTCATTATCTTAACTACTTACTCAGTCCAGGTCGACGGTGGGAGTACTGTGGTGGTGGTGGGAGTACTGTGGTGGTGCTGTGGTGGTGGTAGTAGTGTGGTGTTGTGGCAGGTACTGAGGTAATTGGTGTTAAGTACAGTGTAGACGTGTGTGTGTGTGTGTGTGTGTAGTATAATCTTACGACACACACAGACATATTATCGCAACACCTGGATAACAACACCTGTGGCTATTAAGGTTCCTAGGGGTGAGGGGTCAAGAGGCGGTGAAAGTAGCAATATGTGCATCTTATCACCTCTCTCTCTCTCTCTCTCTCTCTCTCTCTCTCTCTCACGTCTGATAGTTTTCCACTTTCACTATCTACAAGAAGAACTTACAACCCCACTTAGACGATTACCAAATATACATTATTCAAGAAACTAATCTAGACTAGAATTCAGATTTAACACCACAAATGAATTTCCACAACTAACTTTAATACACACACACACACAAAAAATACTAATCCCAAATTATATATACTGTATATATTAGAGATGGATATGGATACCCGCATCTGCAGACGTTAAAATTTCACATCCACATCCACGGCTGTGATGAATTTGACACCCGATTCATCAGTAAACATATCCGACATAACATATAGGCCTTCATAACTCAGCTCATGCACTCTGGCCTTGCTGGAATATTGCACTGAATTTGCCGAGTTAGGTCGAAGTTTTCCACCCAATTGAGATGATTTGCCGAGTTAGGTCGATTTGCCGAGTTAGGTCCAAGTTTTATACCCATTTGAGATGATGCTGACATTCATCTCAAGTTATTATCAAACAGAAGAGATGAATGAGGTGACCCAGTACACACAATTATAAATCACTATACACAGAATGTTATAATAGAGAATATTTTGAATTTGTTGAAAAGTAAAGTGAAGAATATGTTGAAGATGATGTAAGGTACCGGTCTAGCAGGCCATATTAGACAACCACACCACACCACACTACACTACACTACACTACACTACACTACACTACACTGATCAATACGTGACAGTGTACAGCAGTTCAAAAAAAATTGTTAGGTGTAACTGGCATAATATAGTGTATGTACTGTACTTACTGTGAGTCCGAGTCTGTGTTTGACTCACCCAACTTGACGCAAAATGTGTCGGCTGATTTAAATAGATTAACGCGAATTCGGAAAACGTTGACGACATGCTAAAATTTACCTGGGGGATGGTGGCAGTGCTAAAGCCAGTCGAATTAGCCCAAATTCCGAATTAGTGAATACCGAATTAATGAGAGTTGAGTGTGTACAGTGAGGGGCGGAATTATCTTATCTTCCCAGTTTTGGATGAAAGTATCGCGCAATACTCCTCGACCCTTCCAACACACACACACACACTCTGGGAAACTTCTCAACAGTTAGTGGGGTGTAGCGTGGACTTATCCCTAGTTTCCCGGTGCATGATTCAATTACACTGAGAAACGCAGTAATCTACAGTGAAATATACCATTTACTACACGAACCACTCTGGGATGTTTTGAACCGCGGTATTCTTAATGTTCCGTCTGGAGGCTTAGGGCTTCTCGGCTACACAGACAGAGACAAAACTGGAAATATTGTATCAGTAGTCATTAACCCTAACAACTCCTGGCTTTTAGAGTTCAAGAGGTTAAAGGTTAGGGTCACAGCTGCTATATTTTTGGGAACAAGAGGTGAAGGTTAAGGTCAAAATGGCTCTATTGTAGTGATCAAAGCCGCTGTGTGTTAAGAGGCTGAAAGGCCAGTCAGACGTGAGTTGGTACCTCCCTCGAGTGCACTATAGTGGTAGCTAACATTTATGAAGCCACCATACAGTCACCACACTCCATACAGACACCATACAACCTGGTAGTGGTAGTGGTGTGCAAATGAGTTTCAACCTTCCCCTAATGATATGTTAATTCTATTTTTTATAGTGTGTGTGTGTGTGTGTGTGTGTGTGTGTGTGTGTGTGTGTGTGTGTGTGTGTGTGTGTATTTCTCCCTTACCCCAGGCATGTGTTCAGGTTTTAATGTACAATGTTAAGTGGATGCAGCTGTCTCCCCCCCCTCCCTCCCTCCTCCCTCCCTTCTCTCTCTCCCCTGTAACTTCTTCCTCTCCTCCCTCTCCCCTTGTACCTCTGCCCCCTGTCCCCACCCTCCATCTTCCTGTGTTTCCCTCCTTACTTCCCCTCCCTCTTCCCTTCTCCCTTCACACTTTCTGCCTCCCTCTCTGCCTTCCTCTTTCCCCTCCAAACTGTTCTTCCGTCTTCTCTCTTTTCTCTTAATTTTCCTCCCTTCTCTTACGTCTTTTTCACTTTCTTTTCCCTTCCTTCCTCTTCTCCTTATCTCCTTCCCTTCCTTCCACCACTTCTACTCTTCCATGGTTTTTCTCTCCTCTTTATCCATGTTTTGTCCTCCTCTCTCTCTCTCTCTCTCCCTGTCTCTCTCCTCTCTCTCTCTCTCTCTCTCTCTCTCTGGTCAATAAGCCCAGTAGGAATATTATCCGCCACATTAACCACCAAAATGACGTTTGGATCATCACTTCAGGGTTCTTACAAGTCCTGGAAAATCCTGGAAATTTGAGACGATTCCTTTCAGTATTTTGGAAGTCGAGGCTAAGTCTTTTCTTTGAAGTTCTGGAAATCCTTGGAAAATCTTGGAAAAAGTCTTGAAAGTCCCGAAAAGGCCTGGGAAAGTCTTGAAAGTCCTGAAAAAGCCATGAAAACGTCTTGAAAGTCTTGAAAAATCTTGAAAAAGTCCTGGAAAAGCCTGGAAAAGTCTTGAAAGGCCTGAAAAAGCCTTGGAAAAGTCTTGAAAAAGCCTTGAAAAAGTCTTAAAATTTCAGACTACTGTAATAGCTCAACCCCACTATATCAACACCAATGTGACCATAATATTATCCTTTTAGAGTTTTATAGGTTCACACAAAGTCGAAAACACGATAGATCCCTGAACGTCATCTCATATGCAGCTAGGCAGTGCGAGGGTGGGGGGGCGCCCCTAGTCGACCCAACTGAAGAAGTGGGCACTAAATTTTATGACCGAGGAAGTAAAAAGGAGATAAATAAGACTACAATTTCGACTATGTTTTTTCCCCCCCTGTATACTTGAGGGTTAGTGTTCAGTGTGCTATATCCACACCGCCTCTTAAAGGGTATGAGGAAGCGGAAGTAGATGTAAATACTGACACGTGCACACACACACACACACACACACACACACACACACACACACACACACACACACACACACACACACACACACACACACACACACACACACACACACACACACACACACACACACACACACACATTATAACCCGCAAACTCATTTAAGTACACAAACAGTTACTCAGAGATGACGTTATGAGAACTCGTTAATAAACTGTTTACTTCACAAGCAAACAACGAGTGTAAATTTCTCCCTAATTACCATCTTTATTTACATCAACAGTAAAACGGTTCTGTTGAGACTGTTAACGGTGTATGAGAGACTGTTTTCATACACCTCACTATACAAGTATACACCAATAGCACTATACACGAAAACAGGTGTATAAACAGTTTGTAAATTAGGACTGTAAATACTTCATTCGTAAATTGATAAACACGATATACACCATACGAGTCATTTTTGAATACTTACCATACACAATATCACAATATACTGTACATATAACCACCATACATCACTATACATTATACATCAAAATACAGTATTAGTTCTATACACTACAAAATACGTATACACCGTCTTGTACACTCACCATACAGGTCCATACACCGTCACTTCTCGCCACGTCTGCAAAATTAAATAAATGAATAAATTAATAAAAAAAAATAAAAAATTAAAATAAAAAATAAATGAAAAAAAAATAATAACAATAAGTAAATAAGTAAATAAATAAATAAAATTATATCAAATTTACACTGAGACTAGATCTTTACTAGACACGTTTACTTAACACTAACTGGAAATATAAAAAAGTATCTCTGTAACATCCATACATACATACATACATACATACATACATACATACATACAAAGATGATGGGGGCAAAATGGCGTCGGAATTTCAGAGAGACTTGACCTTAACTAGACACGACGTCTTTGATAAAGTGAATGAGTGTCAGTGTGTGGGTGGGGTGGGGTGGAGGGGGTGTTAGTGCCGGAGTCTTTCCTTCCTTCCTTCCTTCCTTCCTTCCTTCCTGCTTCTGTCTTCTTTACATTCTTCCCTACCTTCTTCATCTTCTCTCTCTCTCTCTCTCTCTCTCTCTCTCTCTCTCTCTCTCTCTCCTCCATCCCTCCATAAGCCTGATGTATATCTTGGGCTTAACATCTTCTTCCCCCTCACCCCTCATCCTCCCTCCCCTCACACATCACCTCCCCTCCCCCATCCCCTCCCTCACGTTGCCTCCTTTCCTTATCCTCCCCTCACCCATCTAACTCTTCCCTTAAATATATAATTTATAACTCTCTCTCACCCCTCACCCCGACCCTACTAGCACCCACCTCACCTCCTGCCCTTCCCTTTACACCCCACCTCCTCTCCTCCTTACCCCCACCTCACCTCCTCCTTCCTTCACCCCACCTCACCTCCTCCCCTCTACACCCACCCACCTCCTCCTTCCTTTACACCCCACCTCACCTCCTCCCTTCCCTTTACACCCACCTCACCTCACCCCTCCTTTACCCCCCCACCTCCTCTTCTCACCCCTCCTCCCTCCTTCCTTTACACCCCACCTCCCCCTTCCTTACACCCTCACCTCCTCCCCTCCTTTACACCCCACCTCACCTCCCCTTCCTTACACCCCTCACCTCCTCCCTTCCTTTACCCCACCTCACCTCCTCCCCTTCCCTTTACCCCACCTCACCTCCTCCCCTCCTTTACACCCCACCTCACCTCCTCCTCCTTTACACCCCACCTCACCTCCTCCCTTCCCTTCACCCCACCTCCTACCCCTCCTTTACACCCCACCTCACCTCCTCCCTTCCTTTACACCCCTCACCTCCTACCCCTCCCTTTACCCCACCTCCCTACCCTTCCCTTTACACCCCACCTCACCTCTCCTTCCCTTTACACCCCACCTCACCTCCTCCCTTCCCTTTACACCCCACCTCACCTCCTCCCTTCCCTTTACACCCCACCTCACCTCTCCTCCTTTACACCCCACCTCACCTCCTCCTTCCTTTACACCCCACCTCACCTCCCTCCCCTCCCTTTACACCCCACCTCACCTCCTCCTCCCCTTCCCTTTACACCCCACCTCACCTCCTTCCTACACCCCACCTCCCTCCTCCTTCCTTTACACCCACCTCACCTCCTCCCTTCCTTTTACACCCACCTCACCTCCTACCCCTCCTTTACACCCACCTCACCTCCTCCCTTTACACCCCCACCTCCTCCTCCTTCCTTTACACCCCACCTCACCTCCTCCCCTCCCTTTACCCCACCTCACCTCCTCCCCCTCCCTTTACACCCCACCCTCACCTCCTCCCCTTCCCTTTACACCCCACCTCACCTCCCTCCCTCCTTACACCCCACCCCACCTCCTCTCCCTCCCTTTACACCCCACCTCACCTCCTCCCCTTCCACACCCCACCTCACCTCCTCCCTCCCTTACACCCCACCTCACCTCCCCCCCCTTACCCCCACCTCACCTCCTCCCTTCCTCACCCCCCACCTCACCTCCTCCCCTTCCCTTTACACCCCACCTCACTCCTCCCCTTTCCCTTTACACCCCACCTCACCTCCCCCCTCCTTTACACCCACCTCACCTCCTCCCCTTCCTTTACACCCCACCCCACCTCCTCCCCTTCCCTTTACACCCCACCTCACCTCCTCCCTTCCTTTACACCCCACTCACCTCCCTCCCTTCCTCTTCACCCCACCTCACCTCCTCTTCCCTTTACACCCCTCCCACCTCCTCCCTTCCTTACACCCCACCCACCCCTCCTCCCCTTCCCTTACACCCCACCTCACCTCCATCCCTCCCTTTCCCCCACCTCACCTCCTCCCCCTTCCCTTCACCCCACCACCTCCTCCCCTTCCCTTTACACCCCACCCCACCTCCCTCCCTTCCCTTACACCCCACCCCACCTCCTCCCCTTCCTTACACCCCACCTCACCTCCTCCCCTTTACACCCCACTCACCTCCTCCTACACCCCACCCCTCCTCCCCTCACCTCCCTTCCCTTCACCCCACCTCACCTCCCCTCCTTACACCCCACCCCACCTCCTCCCTTCCCCTTACACCCCACCTCACCTCCTCCTCCCTTTTACACCCCACCTCACCTCCTCCCTTCCCTACACCCCACCTCACCTCCTCCCCTCCCTTACACCCCACCACCTCCCTCCCCTTCCCTTACACCCCCACCTCACTCCCTCCTCTTTTCCCTTTACACTCCCCTTCCACCTCCCCAGACCCACCAACATAATCTGTCTTTGTAGACGCTGATCTCTTTCTTTCATCTCTTCTTTCTGTCTCTCTTCTTTTCTTTTTATTTTATTTCATCGCAGAGAGAGAGAGAGAGAGAGAGAGGAGAGACGCCATTAAACTCCTCCACTCTCGTGTTTTTCCTTGACTAAAACTTTTCTTATTTTATTTTTTATTCCTCCTTTATCATCCTCTTCTTCGACTTTTATTTCCATCTATTTTATTGCTTTTGTTTAGTTTTATTATATTCTGTCTTTTTATTTCTTTATTTTATCATTGTCTGTTTTATTCCCTATACCTTTGTCTGAGTTATTAACACTGGTACAAAATTGTTCAAAATTGTTCATCTGTGGGATAATTGTTCATCACTGGTGCAAAAATGTTCAAATTGTTCATCACTGGTACAAAAATGTTCAAAATGTTCATCACTGGTACAAAAATGTTCAAAATATTCATCACTGGTACAAAAATGTTCAAATTGTTCATCACTGGTACAAAAATGTTCAAAATGTTCATCACTGGTACAAAAATGTTCAAATTGTTCATCACTGGAAAAATTGTTAAAATTGTTCATCTGTGGGACAAAATGTTCAAAATATTCATCACTGGTACAAAATGCTCAAAATGTTCATCATCAGTACAAAATTGTCAAAATTGTTCATCAGTATTAAAGTTCATCACTGGTACAAAATTCAAAATATTCACTGGTACAAAATGTTCAAAATAAATTGTTCATCACTGGTACATAAATATCTACCATTGATAGACAGAAAGATAAACAGAATGACACAGACAGACAGAGAAAAAAAGTGAGAAAAAAATGAGAGAGAGAGAGAGAGGAGAGAGTAGTCTTAATGATCTTATTTGATTGAAGAAGCTGACACAGCTCTCTTTCTCTCTCAATATTAAAGATAGTCTCTCTCTCTCTCTCTCTCTCCACAAAGATAGTCTCTCTCAAGATAGTCTCTCGCTTCTAAAATTGATAGCCTCTCTCAAAAAAGATAGTGTCTCTCTCTCTCTAAATATTAAAGATAGTCTCTCAACATAGTCTCTCTCTCTCTCTCTCACCAGGTCATGCTGCGGTAGCGACGCCTCCACACCCACCCCCCCACCCCAGGCTCCCTGGATGGCCCAATAAGGTACGTGGGGACCCCTGTATGCATGTGGACACCCTTGTATGTACGTGGGGGACCCTGAGTGTGGGTGTTTGAAGTACGTGGGTGCCCTCTATGCATGTGGGCCCCTCTAGTGTACTGGGGCCCCTCTGTATGTACGTGAGGCCCTCTGAGTGTAGGGTGCTTTGAATGTACGGGTGCCCTCTGTATGCACGTGAGGCCCCTCTCAGTGTACGGGGTGCTCCTGAATGTACGTGTGTTCTTGAATGTACGGGTGCCCTCTATGTACTGAGTGTACGTGGCTCTGAGGTAATCTCTGATGTACGGGGGCCCTCCTGAATGTACGTGGGTCCCCTGTTAGTGTACACGGGGTCCCTCTGAGTGGTCTTAGTGTTATTGGGTCCCATCTGAGTGTATGTGGGCCCCTTTAGTGTACGGGGTCCTCTGAGTTTACATGGGTCCTCCTGAGTGTACGTGGGTCCCCTGGAGGCACGGGTCCCCCTCTGGGTGTACGTGGTGCGTGGGTCCCTCTGAGGGTACGTGGGTCCCTCCTGAGTGTACGGGTCCCTGAGTAACGTGGGTCCCTTTGAGTTTACCTGATAACTATCAAAACATTCAAAATATAAAATAAATATATAACTATAAAATACACAAGACTCACAAACAGTATTTAAATAGAATGAATTAAACCATTTTGTATTGACATTTCTAGTGAATATAGAAAGAACACACACACACACACACACACACACACACACACACACACACACACACACACACACACACACACACACAACTCCAACACTATACTGTACACCGTCCACCATGCCATTAAATCACTATACACAGAAGAAAACATCCTCCTTCCTCCTTCCCCAAGAAAAAATTCTGATAGGACCTGAAAAAATAAGAAAAAAAAGAAACAAGATCCGTGGACAAACAAACAACGCCTCTAACCCCTATTGATTTACTTGGTATTTGGAGACGAGAAAGGGAGGGGAAAAGGAAAAGGGGAAGTGGAGAGGGTACAAAACACAACATTTATTTAGTGTTGTTTTTCGTGGCTTTTGGACAGTTAATGCAAACACACCAACAAAAGCACTATCAAGGGGGGCTGGTTGGGGTGGCTAGGAGGGCATGGGTGGAGGTAGCAAGGGGGGTCTCTCTCTCTCTCTCTCTCTCTAGGTTGTCGTGTATAAACTAACCCAAAAAGTCGGAAATGTCAATAGAGCCAATACGGTACCTGTGTTTGTGTAGTGAAGCGAGTGTGTCACGAAATACTCCACACGAGGTGAACACCCACAGCCTTACATTAGTACACTTGGCTTGTGACCACTTGAAAGGTTGACTCGGCGGTGCTAACATATAATATAAATAAATATGAGGGTCTGGGTGTACTGGATCGAGCTGCCTGACTCGTGAACTTTAAGATAATAACACCGCGAAGTGGAGGAATGGCTCATCCATCAACAAAACAGTGATGGGTTGGTGAGTGAGTCATAACGTACAGCACTTAGCAACTAGTGACTGGTAACTGTTCATTCATTGGTTGCTATGGGAGTTGTGACGTTACGCACTTAGCAACCAATGAGTTTCTACTATTGTTATATGGTTGTACCTCGAGTTGAAGGCTGGTCAGCCCTAGGGCCATCTAGACGTCAACAGCCAGTGTCAAGGAATAGTCCGAGAAGACCGGACAACTCCCCAACTACACTGGCTAACCATTACCCCGGAACACGATTCACAAATCGATTAACATCCAGGTCCCCAATTACTGCTGGGTAGACAGAGGCAAATGGCGTAAAGAAACTTGCCCATAGTTTCACCCTGCCCGAGGATCGAACTCGGGTCCATTGGCTTACAAGGCGAGCATGTTGACCATTATATCGTGCACACACACACACACACACACACAGGGAAGTTGTTCTGTTGTTATTTATACCCGTAAACACTATAATCGCGACAAGGTGAGCCAATCCCGTGTGTGGTGAGGAAGAATACCATCTAGCTCAGCAGGACACGGGATAGATTAGCTAATCCCGGGAGGTTGAGGAGCGTGTCAACTAACTCACTGGGGGGCAGGACGGAGGCAGGTGATGTAGTGGTACTGACCTTGACGGTAACAGGAGGCAGGTGGCGGTGTGTGGCCCATCGCTTCCCGCCCGCCACAAACACTCACACAAACAGGACCACAAACATAAACTGCTATAGAGACACCCGCCGCCACAAACAGCCACACAGACCACCGCCGCCGCCACACAGACCACCGCCGCCATCGCCTGTCGTCTCGTGTTGTTAGGCCACCTGACTCTAACTCTCTCATCATTATATACAAACACACACACACACACACACACACACACACACACACACACACACACACACACAGGCACAAAAGCATGAATATTCGCAAATACGCACAGGTACTGTATACACGCACACACATGTGAGTAGTGTGGCCACATAACTGAACCACTCATATGGGTAGTGTGGCCACATAACTCTACTACTTATATTGGTAGTGTGGCCACATAACTGAACCACTCATATGGGTAGTGTGGCCACATAACTGCTACTTATATTGAGTGTGGCCATAACTGAACCACTCATTATGGGTAGTATGGCCACATAACTGTACCACTCATTATGGTAGTATGGACATAACTGTACTACTTATATTGGTAGTGTGGCCACATTACTGTACCACTTATATTGGTAGTGTGGCCATAACTGAACCACTCATATGGGTAGTGAGGCCACATAACTGTACCACTTACATTGGTAGTGTGTACATAACTGAACCACTCATATGGGTAGTGTGGACATAACTGTACTACTTATATGGGTAGTGTGGCCACATAACTGTACTACTTATATTGGTAGTGTGGCCACATAACTGAACCACTCATATGGGTAGTGTGGCCACATAAATGTACTACGTATATTGGTAGTGTGGCCACATAACTGAACCACTCATATGGGTAGTATGGCCACATAACTGTACTACTTATATGGGTAGTGTGTACATTACTGTATACTTACATGGTAGTGTGGCCATTCATTACTACCATTATATGGGTAGTGTGGCCACATTACCTTACCACGAATATTGATAATGTGACCACAGTACTGGGCCACATCCTAGTCTGGTCACGTGCCGGTAGGAAATCACCTTAGGAGGCTAGCTGAGAGAGTTCACATTAACATTCGACTCTTCTCCACACAAGGGTCACACGTTCTTATGTCCTCTCCCGTTTATTTTAGGCCCGTTGTTGTGTGTGTGTGTGTGTGTGGTGTGTGTGTGTGTGTGTGTGTGTGTGTGTGTGTGTGTGTGTGTGTGTGTGTGTGGACAACGACCAACACATTCCCTAACCTAAACTTAAAATTTACGAGACTCTAATGATGATTCAAAATGGCGGATAAATAGCACCGAGACTATACCGTAATTAGACATTAGTTACCTGGAGGTACAGGTAAGGGGAGGGAGGAGGGCAGGGGGGTGAGGTGGGAGGGAGAGTGCCAAGGAGGGTCGAGTGCCTCTCTCCCTCTTCTGGGACTACCACAACTGGCCCTCTGACGGTGCTGTTAATGTCTCTCTCTCTCTCTCTCCTCCTTCTCTCTCTCTCTCTTCTCTCCTCCTCCTTCGTTCTCTCTCTCTCTCTCTCTCTCTCTCTCTCTCTCTCTCTCTCTCTCTGCTACCGTTATTGTATATTATCTCTCTCTTTCATTCTCTCTCGTTCACTCTCTTTTCTCTGTTTGCCTTTATTGTACACACACTCTCTCTCTCTCTCTCTCTCTCTCTCTCTCTCTCTCTCTCTCTCTCTCTCTCTCCACTAATACATAATCAGAATGCAAGACGTGGGTGTCAGTGATCCCGGGCGGTGAGTGAGGAAAGTGGTGGTGAGTGAGGGAAATGGCAGTGACAGTGAGGAAAGTGATGGTGAGTGAGGGAAAGTGGTGGTGAGAGTGAGGTAGAGTGGTGGTGAGTGAGGAAAGTGGTGGTGAGAGAAATGATGGTGACAGTGAGGAAAGTGGTGGTAGTGAGGAAAGTGGTGGTGAGGTGAGGAAAGTGGTGGTGAGGTGAGGAGGTGATGGTGAGGTGAGGAGAGTGGTGGTGAGTGATGGTGGTGAGGAGAAGGTGGTGGTGAGGTGAGGAAAGTGGTGGTGAGGTGAGGAGGTGGTGGTGAGGTGAGGTGGTGGTGAGGAAAGTGGGTGAGGTGAGGAGAGTGGTGGTGAGGTGGGGAGAGTGGTGGTGAGGTGAGGAGAGTGGTGGTGGTGGGGAGAGTGTGGTGGTGAAAGTGATGGTGGTGAGGAGAGAGGTGATGGTGAGGTGGGGAGCTGGTGGTGAGTGAGGGGAAAGTGATGGTGAGTGAGGAAGTGGTGGTGAGTGAGGGAAAGTGATGGTGAGTGAGGAAAGTGATGGTGAGAGTGAGGGAGAGTGGTGGTGAGAGTGAGGGAAAGTGATGTGGTGAGGAGGAGGAAAGTGGTGGTGAGAGTGAGGGAAAGTGATGTGGTGAGTGAGGAGAAAGTGATGGTGAGAGTGAGGAAAGTGATGGTAGAGTGAGGGAAAGTGGTGGTGAGGTGAGGAAAGTGATGGTGAGTGAGGGGAAAGTGATGGTGAGAGTGAGGAGGTAGTGAGGGTGGGAGTGAGGGAAAGTGATGGTGAGTGGTGGTGAGAGTGAGGGAAAGTGGTGGTGTGAGAGTGAGGAGAGTGGTGGTGAGTGAGGAAAGTGATGGAGTGAGGGAGAAAGTGGTGGGTGAGGTGAGGGAAAGTGATGGTGAGGTGAGGGAAAGTGGTGGTGAGAGTGAGGGAAAGTGGTGGGTGGGGGTGGGGAGAAGTGATGGTGAGTGGTGGTGAGAGGTGAGGGAAAGTGGTGGTGAGTGAGGGAAAGTGGTGGTGAGTGAGGGGAAAGTGATGGTGAGAGTGAGGGAGAGTGGTGGTGAGTGAGGGAAGTGATGGTGAGAGTGAGGGAAAGTGGTGGTGAGAGTGAGGGAAAGTGATGGTGAGAGTGAGGGGAAAGTGGTGGTGAGAGTGAGGGAGAGTGATGGTGAGAGTGAGGGAGAGTGGTGGTGAGAGTGAGGGGAAAGTGATGGTGAGAGTGAGGGGAGAGTGGTGGTGAGAGTAGGGAAGTGGTGGTGAGTGAGGGAGAGTGGTGGTGGTGAGGGGAAAGTGGTGGTGAGAGTGAGGGAGAGTGATGGTGAGGTGAGGAGAGTGGTGGTGGTGAGTGAGGGGAGAGGGAGTGATGGTGAGAGTGAGGGAGAGTGGTGGTGAGTGAGGGAGGAGTGGTGGTGAGAGTGAGGGAAAGTGATGGTGAGGTGAGGGAGGAGTGGTGGTGAGAGTGGTGGTGAGTGAGGGAAAGTGGTGGTGACAGTGAGGGAAAGTGGTGGTGAGTGAGGAAGTGGTGGTGACAGTGAGGAAAGTGATGTGACAGTGAGGGAAAGTGGTGGTGAGGTGAGGGAGAGTGGTGGTGAGTGAGGGAGGGAGGGAGTGTGAAGGGTAAGAACCACACACACACACACACAAACACCTCTCCCAACAAACACACACACAAAACCTCTTCACCAACAAACAAACAAACAAACAAACAAACACCTTTCCCAACACACACACAAACCTCGGCCGTGGCGCGGAATACCAGAATTCGCTTACTTGTAAATGTAAAGTATATTTAAGACCTTTTGGACCAAACTTTGTGGTCCAGACGGAGGGAATTATGCTTTTATGGCGCTGGTGGTAACACACACACACACACACACACACACACACACATACACAGTGTTAAGTGTGGCTTAACCTGAGGCTGTGAGCTAGCATCAGGCGCGTGTACATGCATACTTAACCCAGCTCTAGAACGTAAACACACGCACATACACATGTATATATGCACACACACACAGACACATAACACCTACCTACACACATGCATACGTAACCCCCTCACCACACACACACACACACACACACATTCCAGAAATAATATCGTTGAAAATATAAACCCTGACTGACCTCTTGTATAGGGAGTTACGTGACAAAGACCTCTCTCTCTCTCTCTCTCTCTCTCTCTTTACACCAAAGGGGCCTACTCATCTTAATACAGGCACATCACGACCGTACACGCCATCACCATATGGTTGGTGAAGCTCAGGTGCTGGATGAGTTGATTATACGACAGGCAGACACCTCATCATTACTGATACTAGACAGACAGACAATGAACGGACACTTCATGATTACTGACAGACAGACAGACAGACACCTCATGATTACTGACTGACAGACAGATAGACAGACAGACAGACAGACACCTCATGATTACTGACAGAGAGACGGACAGACAGACCCTCATCATTACGCAGCAGAGACAGACAGACAGACAGACAGACAGACACTTCGCGATTACTGACAGACAGACAGACAGACAGACAGACAGACACTTCATGATTACTGACAGACAGACGAGGAGCACCTCTGATTACTGACAGACAGACAGACAGACAGACACCTCATGATTACTGACGAACGGGAGCGACACTTCATGATTACTGACAGACAGACAGACAGACAGACAGACAGACAGACACCTCTCGATTACTGACAGACAGACAGACAAACCTATGATTACTGACAGACAGACAGACGACCTTGGTTACCTGTACCTGTATGCCTATACTATTGACACTAAATCTTTAAAATTATAAAGGAATATAATAATGTTTACAATGTATATAATGTTTACATGTATTAATGCTATATAACACCTCAGGTCACAGGGGCTATGGAGACTGGGGCCCAGTCCAAACAGGCCCCAGTCTTGATGGGCCTTAGACCTTCTATATTTCTTACTGTTTATGATGTGATGTTTAGTGCAGAGGAAATGTGTTTTTGATGTGTAATAATAATATAATAATAATAATAATAATAATAAGAGTAACAACAACAACAACAACAACAACAACAACAACAATAATAATAATAATAATAATAATAATAATAATAATAATAATAATAATAATAATATAATAATAATAACAATAATAATAATAATAATAAATAATAATAATAATAATAATAATAATAATAATAATTAATAATAATAACTAACCTCCCTCCCCAGGCGTGTGATGGGTGGCCAACATTATGGGCGTCACCCGCTGGCTACTTGGCCTCCTCTTGTGCCACTGTGGTGTTACCCAGGCCACAGGTGAGTGTTACTAGGGCCACACAGTGTTACTAGGGCCACACAGTGTTACTAGGGCCTAGAGTTACCCGGGCTACAAATGTATCTTACCCTGGCTACAGTGTTGAGAGAGAGAGAGAGCTAATCGTCTGCTGGAGTACCGCTGTTAACTATCAACATCACGTGACTGACAACCACAGACGTCCATTTTGAGTTGCCTGTACGATAACTCTTTGTCTTTCATAATTTTTTTAGTGTTATTTATCTGTTTTAACTTATAATGGCGTTTAAAAATCATGGAATAGGAGGGTGTTTATTTATTTATTTATTTATTTATTTTGAGTTACGAATGTACTAGTAAAGGTGGGATAAGCCTACGTCTAGCAGGTCGGTGATGGAAATGTTATTGTACTGTAACTGTATGGACTTCCCTCCCCCTCCTCCTCACCAGCCTCTCCCCTAACCAGCCCCCCACCTCCCTCATCAGCCTCTCCCCATCTCACCAGCCTTCCAAAATTCCACCTTCGGGACACTTCAGAAACACAAACACACCGTCATAACAAATTTCAGCTCTCTATCTTCAAAGCTGTAGCCGTGTATAGCGAACCAACGTGAACAGGTAGATTCAGCACACACACACACACACACACACACACACACACACACACACACACACACACACACACACACACACACACACACACCCAGTATATAATAAACCTGACAGACCTTAAAACAGAGAGAAATTATGGAGTTAGCCAATCAGAGAGTATGTTCAACAAGGTTGTCCAGTCAGAGGGTTCCTGGAAGCCTCAACACAGCAACCATGGAAGCGTCAACACAGCAGCCATGGAAGCCTCAACACAGCAACCATGGAAGCGTCAACACGCAGCCATGGAAGCGTCAACACAGCAACCATGGAAGGTCAACACAGCAGCCATGGAAGCCTCAACACTGCAGCCATGGAAGCATCAACACAGCAGCCATGGAAGCCTCAGCACAGCAGCCATGGAAGCCTCAACACAGCAGCTGGAAGCCTCAACACAGCAGCCATGACCTCAACACAGCAGCCATGGAAGCGTCAACACAGCAACCATGGAAGCCTCAACAACGCAGCCATGGAAGCCTCCACACAGCAGCCATGGAAGCGTCAACACAGCAGCCATGGAAGCCTCAACACAGCAGCCATGGAAGCGTCAACACAGCAGCCATGGAAGCCTCAACACAGCAGCCATGGAAGCCTCGCAGCCATGGAAGCCTCAACACAGCAACCATGGGAGCCTCAACATAGCAGCCATGGAACCTCAACAAAGCCATGGAAGCCTCAACACAGCAGCCATGGAAGCCTCAACACAGCAGCATGAAGCCTCAACACAGCAGCCATGGAAGCCTCAACACAGCAGCCATGGAAGCCTCAACACAGCAACCATGGAAGCCTCAACGCAGCAGCCATGGAAGCACTCAACGCAGCAGCCATGGAAGGCCAACACAGCAGCCATGGAAGCCTCAACACAGCAGCCATGGAGGCGACACACAACCATGGAAGCCTCAACACAGCAGCCATGGAGCCTCAACACAGCAGCCATGGAAGCCTCAACAAAGCAGCCATGGAGCCTCAACACAGCAGCCATGGAAGCCTCAACAGCAGCCATGGAAGCCTCAACACAGCAGCCATGGAAGCCCTACATAGCAGCCATGGAAGGCTCAACACAGCAGCCATGGAAGCCTCAACATAGCAGCCATGGAAGCCTCAACACAGCAGCTATGGAAGCCTCAACACAGCAGCCATGGAAGCTCCAACACAGCAGCCATGGAAGCCTCAACACAGCAGCCATGGAAGCCTCAACACAGCAGCCATGGAAGCATAACAGAGCAGCCATGGAAGCCTCAACTGGCAGCTATGGAAGCCTCCAGCACAGCAGCTATGGGAGCCTAGACTACAGTAGCCATGGAGACCTCAACACAGCAGCCATGGAAGCCTTAACACAGTAGCCATGGAAGCCTCAACATAGCAGCCATGGAAGCCTCAACACAGCAGCTATGGAAGCCTCAACACAGCAGCCATGGAGCCTCAACACAGCCCCATGGAAGCCTCAACACAGCAGCCATGGAAGCCTCAACACATCAGCCATGGAAGCCTCAACACAGCCATGGAAGCCTCAACACAGCAGCCATGGAAGCCTCAACACAGCAGCAGATGGAAGCTCCAACACAGCAGCCATGGAAGCCTCAACATAGCAACCATGGAAGCCTCAACACAGCAGCCATGGAAGCCTCAACACAGCAGCCATGGAAGGTCAACATAGCAGCCATGGAAGCCTCAACACAGCAGCCATGGAAGCCTCAACACAGCAGCCATGGAAGCCTCAACACAGCAGCCATGGAAGCCTCAACACACATCAGCCATGGAGGCGTCAACACACAGCAGCCATGGAAGCCTCAACACAGCAGCCATGGAAGCCTCAACACAGCAGCCATGGAAGCCTCAACACAGCAGCCATGGAAGCCTCAACACAGCAGCCATGGAGCCTCAACACATCAGCCATGGAAGCGTCAACACAACAGCCATGGAAGCGTCAACACAGCAGCCATGGAAGCCTCAACACAACAGCATGGGCGTCAACACAGTAGCCTAGAAGCCTCAACACAGCAGCCATGGAAGCCTCAACACAGCAGCCATGGAAGCCTCAACACACAGCCATGGAAGCTCAACACAGCAGCCATGGAAGGTCAACACAGCAGCCATGGAAGCCTCAACACAACAGCCATGGAAGCCTCAACACAGCAGCCATGGAAGCCTCAACACAGCAGCCATGGAACCCTCCATACAGCAGCCATGGAAGCCTCAACACAGCAGCCATGGAAGCCTCAACACAGCAGCCATGGAAGCCTCAACACAACAGCCATGGAAGCGTCAACACGGTAGGAGGAAATACGAGGAATTGAAGACGCGTGAACATCAAAGGAGCTGTCGCCTTGTGTACAGGAAATGTTAAACGGATGTGTCTTGAGTAACTGAACGACGGAGTGAAGGAGTGACTGAGTGAAGGATTGACTGAGTGAAGGATTGACTGAGTGAAGGATTGACTGAGTGAAGGATTGACTGAGTGAAGGAGTGATTGTGTGAAGGATTGACTGAGTGAAGGATTGACTGAGTGAAGGATTGACTGAGTGAAGGATTGACTGAGTGAAGGATTGACTGAGTGAAGGATTGACTGAGTGAAGGAGTGATTGTGTGAAGGATTGACTGAGGGAAGGATTGACTGAGTGAAGGATTGACTGAGTGAAGGATTGACTGAGTGAAGGATTGACTGGGTGAAGGAGTGACTGAGTGAAGGATTGACTGAGTGAAGGATTGACTGAGTGAAGGATTGATGAGCAAAGGATTGGAGGAAGGAGGACTATGTGAAGGAGTGATTGGAGTGAAGGAGTGATTGGAGTGAAGGAGGATTGGAGGAAGGAGTACTCAGGTAAAGGAAAGATTGAGTAAAGGAGTGATTGTGTGAAGGAGGCTCTGAGCAAGGAAGTGACTGAGTAACATTGACTGAGTGAAGGATTAATTGAGTGAAGGATGGACTGAGGAAGGATTGACTGAGCAAAGGAGGACTACGTGAAGGAGTGATTGAGTGAAGGAGTGATTGAGTGAAGGAGTGACTGTGTGAAGGATTGGGTGAAGGAGTGACTGTGTGAAGGAGTGATTGAGTGAAGGATTGACTGAGTGAAGGAGTGATTGAGTGATTGAGTGAAGGAGTGACTGTACGAAGGATTGGGTGAAGGAGTGACTATGTGAAAGAGTGACTGAGTGAAGGATTGACTGAGTGAAGGATTGACTGAGTGAAGGATTGACTGAGTGAAGGATTGACTGAGTGAAGGATTGACTATGTGAAAGAGTGACTGAGTGAAGGATTAATTGAGTGAAGGATTGGGTGAAGGAGTGACTATGTGAAGGATTGGGTGAAGGAGTGACTGTGTGAAAGAGTGACTGTGTGAAGGAGTAACTGTGTGAAGGATTGAGTGAAGGAGCGACTGTGTGAAAGAGTGACTGTGTGAAGATTTATAAGGAGCGACTGTGTGGAAAGAGGACTGAGCAGAAGGGGAGGACTGTGAAGGATTGAGGAAGGAGCGACTGTGTGGAAGGATTGCGAAGGAGCGACTGTGAAGGATTGAGTGAAGGAGTGACTGTGGAAGGATTGAGGAAGGAGCGACCGTGTGAAAGAAAGACTGTGTGAAGGAGGACTGTGGGGGGCTAATTTGAGGAATGAGTGACTGAGTGAAGGAGGACGGTAAAGGAGGACTATGTGAAGGAGGACTGTGTGAAGGGAGTGACTGTGTGGAAGGATTGACTGTGTGAAGGATTGAGGAAGGAGTGACTTGGTGAAGATTGACTGTGAAGGAAGGGACTGTGTGAAGGAGGACTGTGTGAAGGATTGAATGAGGAAGGATTGAAGAAGGAGCGACTGTGTGAAAGAGTGATCAGTGAAAGAGTGACTGTGTGAAGGAGGACTGTGTGAAGGATTGACTGAGTGAAGGATTGAGGAAGGATTGAGTGAAGGAGCGACTGTGTGGAAGAGTACCTGTGTGGAAGGAGGACTGTGTGTGAAGGATTGAGGAAGGAGTGACTGTGTGAAGGATTGGAGTGAAGGAGTGACTGTGTGAAAGAGCACTGTGTGGAAGGAGAATGGGGAAGGATTGACTGTGTGAAGGATTGAGGAAGGAGTATCATGGAAGGATTGACTGTGTGAAGGAGTGACTAAAGAAGGGAGCGGACTGTGAAGGATTGACTGAGTGAAGGATTGAGGAGGACTGTGAAGGTAGATTGACTGCAAAGGAGGATCGCGTGAAGGAGTGACTGTGTGAAGGATTAATTGCAAAGTATTGAGGAAGGAGCACGGTGTGAAGGAGTGACTGTGTGAAGGAGTGACTGTGTGAAGGATTGACTGTGTGAAGTATTGAGTGAAGGAGTGACTATGTGAAGGATTGACTGAGTGAAGGATTGACTGAGTGAAGGATTGACTGAGTGAAGGATTGACTGTGTGAAGGATTGAGTGAAGGAGTGACTATGTGAAGGAGTGACTGTGTGAAGGATTGAGTGAAGGAGTGACTATGTGAAAGAGTGACTGTGTGAAGGAGTGACTGTGTGAAGGATTGAGTGAAGGAGTGACTGTGTGAAGGATTGAGTGAAGGAGTGACTGTGTGAAAGAGTGACTGTGTGAAGGAGTGACTGTGTGAAGGATTGACTGTGTGAAGGATTGACTGAGTGAAGGATTGAGTGAAGGATTGAGTGAAGGAGCGACTGTGTGAAAGAGTGACTGTGTGAAGGAGTGACTGTGTGAAGGATTGAGTGAAGGAGTGACTGTGTGAAGGATTAGAGTGGGAAGGAGGACTGTGTGAAAGAAGTACTCGTGTGAAGGAGTGACTGTGTGAAGGATTGACTGTGAAGGATTGATGAAGGAGGACAAGTAAAGTATTGACTGTGGAAGTGGAGTGACTGTGTGAAGGAGTGATCAGTGAAGGATTGACTGGAGGAAGGATTTATGGAGGACTATGTGAAGGATTGATCAGGTGAAGGAGTGACTGTGTGAAGGAGTGACCGTGAACATTGACTGTGAAGTATTGAGGAAGGAGTGACTGTGTGAAGGAGTGACTGTGTGAAGGAGTGACTGTGTGAAGGATTGACTGTGTGAAGTATTGAGTGAAGGAGTGACTATGTGAAGGATTGACTGAGTGAAGGATTGACTGAGTGAAGGATTGACTGAGTGAAGGATTGACTGTGTGAAGGATTGAGTGAAGGAGTGACTATGTGAAGGAGTGACTGTGTGAAGGAGTGACTGTGTGAAGGATTGACTGAGTGAAGGATTGAGTGAAGGAGTGATTGAGTGAAGGATTGAGTGAAGGAGTGACTATGTGAAGGATTGGGTGAAGGAGTGACTATGTGAAGGATTGACTGAGTGAAGGAGTGACTATGTGAAGGAGTGATTGAGTGAAGGAGTGACTATGTGAAGGATTGGGTGAAGGAGTGACTATATGAAGGAGTGACTATGTGAAGGATTGACCGTGTGAAGGATTGGCTGTGTGAAGGATTGACTATGTGTAGGATTGAGTGAAGGAGTGACTGTGAAAGAGTGACTGAGTGAAGGAGTAACTGTGTGAAGGAGTGACTTAATGAATGAGTGACTGAGTGAAGGAGTGACTGTGTGAATGAGTGACTGAGTGAAGGAGTGACTGTGTGAATGAGTGACTATGTGAATGAGTGACTGAGTGAAGAAGTGAATGAGTGACTGTGAGAGTAACTGAGTGAAGGAGAGACTGAGTATAGGAGTGACTGTGTGAAGCAATGAAGGAGTGATTATTTTTGGTCAATATATAAATCACTATCACCAATATAATTATCACCATCACTATCAACACCACCATCACCATTAGCATCACTATCACCACCATCATCATCACCATCACTATCAACACCACCATCACCATTAGCATCACTATCACCACCATCATCATCTCCATCACTATCACCACCATCATCATCACTATCACCATTATCATCATCACTATCACCATTATCACCACCAGCATCATCACTACCATCACTATCATCACCATCATCATCACTATCACCATTATGACCATCATCACCATCACTATCACCATCATCATCACTATCACCATTATCACCACCATCATCATCACTACCATCACTATCATCTCCACCATCACTATCACCATCATCACTATCACCATTATCACCACCATCACCATCACTATCAACACCACCATCACCATTACCATCATCACTATCACCATTATCATCATCACTATCACCATTATCACCATCATCACCATCACTATCACCATTATCACCATCACTATCACCATCATCACTATCACCATTATCACCATCATCACCATCACTATCACATTATCATCATCACTATCAACATTATCACCATCATCATCATCACTATCACCATTATCACCATCATCACCATCATACTCCATTATCACCATCACTATCACCATCATCACTATCACCATTATCACCATCATCATCATCACTATCCACCATTATCACCATCATCACCATCACTATCACCATATCACCATCACTATCACCATCATCACTATCACCATTATCACCATCATCACTATCACCATTATCACCATCACTATCACCATCATCACTATCACCATTATCACCATCATCACCATCACTATCACCATTATCACTATCACCATTATCACCACCATCATCATCACTATCACCATCACCATCACTATCACCATCATCACCATCACTATCACCATCATCACTATCACCATTATCACCATCCACTATCACCATCATCACTATCACCATTGTCACCATCATCATCATCACTATCACCATATCACCATCATCACCATCACTATCACCATTATCACCATCACTATCACCATCATCACTATCACCATTATCACCATCATCACTATCACCATTATCACCATCACTATCACCATCATCACTATCACCATTATCACCATCATCACCATCACTATCACCATTATCACTATCACCATTATCACCACCATCATCATCACTATCACCATCATCACCATCACTATCACCATCATCACCATCACTATCACCATCTACACGTATATATACATTATTACTGAGAGAAACAGAGTCTTGTTATACCGGGGATGGTGGAGATTATATGTGGTGATAGTGATGATAGTGGTGATGGTGGTGGTATGGGAGGTGTGGTGGTGATGGTGGTGTGGGAGGTGTGGTGATGGTGAGGTGTGGAAGGTGTGATGGTGGTGATGGTGGTATGATGATAGTGTGGGTGGTGGTGGTGATAGTGTAGGCGGCGGCGGAAGGTGGTACAAGGAACAAGAAACAGGGAACAAGGAACAATAAACAGGGAACAAGGAACAATAAACAGGGAACAAGGAACAATAAACAGAACAAAGAACAATAAACAGGGAACAAGGAACAAGATAATCACTGCTACAAAGTTAAACACAGTGGACGTTTTTCTCTATAACTCGAACACACGTGAAACTGATTCCTGATAACCCTCAAGTTTTAGGGTGAAACTTTGATGATGATGAAACTTTGATGATAATGAAACTTTGATGATGATTAAGAGTTCATTGTGCTCTCTCTCTCTCTCTCTCTCTCTCTCTCCTCTCTCTCTCTCTCTCTCTCTCTCTCTCTCTCTCTCTTACCATATTTGAGTATTATATTGTGTTGATTTATCCGTTGAAAACTATTATTATTATTATTATTATTATTATTATTATTGAATATTACTATCAATAATTATTTTCATCATCATCATCATCATCATCATATACATCCAGCCATTATCCAATATACGGTGTTTGTTTGTTTGTTTATGGTGTTTGTTAATGTTTTTATGGTGTTGGTTTGTTTATAGTTTATGTTGTTTGTTCATGTTGTTTATGTTGTTTGTTTGTTGTTTATGTTGTTTGTTTATATTGTTTACGTTGTTTGTTTTTATGTTGTTTGTTTATGTTGTTTGTTTATGCAGTTTGTTTACGAATTTTGTTATAAACTGTTCCCGTCTATTTTGTTTTACCAGCCAATATTGTTCGTATTTAAAAGTGAGAGTTTTATGCTTGGGGAATATTGGTGTATGTATCTCTCTTTCTCTCTCTCTCTTTTTATCTCTCTTTCTCTCTCTTTCTTACTGCCGTTGTTTTGTATCTCTTATCTCTCTCTTTTGCTGTTAGTTGATCTATCTCTCTTTATCTCTTACTCGTGTGTTTCTCTATCTCTTTTTTTTTTTGTCTCGTACTGGTGTTATGGCTCTCTCTCTCTCTCTCTCTCTCCTCTCTCTCTCTCTCTCTCTCTCTCTCAAATTAAGTAAGTGATCTTCCTTTGTAAATTAAACGAGAGACTCACCGCGCCTCACAGTGCTCCGGGAATAATCCAATCTCGCCAAAAACTCTCATCATCGCCGCCAAAAACCCGCCAAAATAAGACTTTAACATCGCCAAGTCACTTAAAAAAAATATAATAATACCGCCAATTCACGCCAAAATAAGACCAGAGTGCCGCCAACACACGCCAAAAATACCTCATTATCACCGCCAACTCGCCAAAAACCTCTCACCACACCGCCAATTCTCCCCAAAGCCCTCACCAACGCCCAAAACCTTCACCATCATCGCCAAAACAAACCTCACCAACACCGCCAATTCACCCAAACATTCGCCATCACCGCCAACTCGCCAAAATAAAAATATTGGCGTAAATCCCGTATCTTGTAGCAGAGGATAAGTTAAGTCGGCAGGAGTTGGCCTGGAACTTAACAAGCTAAAGATTACGTAAAGTTGAGGCGGCCCACGGTGCTCGCTAAGCCCATGATACCCCCCCCCGACCAACCCACACCAACTAAACGGCCATCCGACAAGCCAACAGACCGACCAATCATCAGTCTAATCAACCAACCGACCAACCAACCAAGCAACCGACCGACCGACCAACCAAGCCACCACCAGACCGCCATCGACTAAACAAAATTCGGACGAGGGTAAATTGATAGAACTTGTGTGGGAGGAATTGTGGACGGTGTGAGAGAGAGAGAGAGAGAGAGAGAGTACTGAGGAGGAAACAGAAAGACAAGGAATAAAAAAAAAAATTAAGAGACGGGATTTTCACAAGAGAACTTAAGAGCACAAGAAAATAACAAGAGAACGCAACACAATACAGAAAACATCAATAGAGAACAAAAGAACTTCATTGCTACTGAGAGAACGCCATGAGGAACAATCAAAATGGCGTCTTAACTGCACTGAGACTATACTTCTTGGTCAGATACCGTCAAAATGGCTTCCTGTTCTACCTTGAGACTGTTTAAAGACGTGGTCGTCCCCGCAGCATGAGAGGAAGAGAGGGAAGGAGAGATGGAAGGAGGGAGGAGGGAGGGAAGGAGAGGGAGGGAGGGAAAGGAGACGGGCAGGCAAGGAGGGAGGAATAAGGAAGTCAGGCAGACACGGTAGAAGGAAGGAAGGAAGGAGAGCAGGCAGGAGGAAGGAAATCAGGCAGGCAGGGTGGAAGGAAGGAAAGGAAGGAAGGAAGAAGGAAGGAAGGAAGGAAGGAAGGAAGGAAGGAAGAAGGAAGGAAGGGGTGGGAGGAAGGAAGGAAGGAAGGAAGGAAGGAAGGAAGGAAGGAAGGAAGGAAGGAAGGGAGGAAGGAGGGAAGCGTAGGTGGTGGAGTGGCTGTTTATTACTCAAGATTATCTTATATGTTAAGTGTCGGACGGAGAGAGAACTGTGTGTGTGTGTGTGTGTGTGTGTGTGTGTGTGTGTGTGTGTGTGTGTGTGTGTGTGTGTGGTGAAGTCAACCAGTCTGTTAAGCTCTTCGTTTTGGATGTCTGTGGGGGTGTAGTGGTGTGTGTGTGTGTGTGTGTGTGTGTGTGTGTGTGTGTGTGGTGTGTGGTGTGTGTGGTGGTGTAGTGGTGTGTTGGTGTAGTAGTGTGTGTGGTGGTGTGAGTGATGGTGTGTGTGTGGTGTAGTAGTGTGTGTGATGGTGTGTGATGGTGTGTGGGTGGTGTAGTGGTGTGTGTGGTGTAGTAGTGTGTGTGGTGGTGTGGTGGCGACGGGGACAGACAAAGATGACTGCCGGGAGTCTCTAGTCACAACTCTGCACATGGGCGGCACAGATAAGATGGTCGTTTATGCCCTGGGATCTAGACAGCAGTGCAATCCGGTCCTGTCTGTGTGACTGAGCAGCCCTTTCGAGGAGCCACTCTGTTCACCTCACATGGGGAGGGGGCTAGAAAAGGTGCCCTAAATATAGCCTGTTTAAAGAACCAACCTGACCCAGTAAGGGCATCCTTATGCGGTCGAAAGTACAATCATAATTACAGATCAAATCATAAACAAACTATGCAACCTCTTATGGTCGCTGCATGGAATGGGACCTTCTGGATACTGGCACAAATGCGCGTCCTGAAAGTAGAACCGCCCTTGTGGCAAATGAGCTGGCTAGGTATAACATCAACATAGCAGCCATTAGTGAGTCCCGCCTCCCAGATGAGGGTCAACTCACAGAACGGGGGTCTGGCTATACCTTCTTCTGGAAAGGTAAGCCAACTGTTCAGGGAAACCGCATTTATGGAGTTGGCTTTGCCATCCGCCAACGCATCCTACACAGGCTAACTGAATTGTTTGTTGAGTGGTGTGTGAGGTGGTGTAATGGTGTATGTAGTGGTGTAGTGAGTGTGAGGTGGTGTAGTGGTGTATGAGGTGGTGTAATGGTGTATGTAGTGGTGTAGTGAGTGTGAGGTGGTGTAATGGTGTATGTGGGTGGTGTGGTGTGTGAGTGGTGAGGTGTGTAGTGGTGTAGTGAGGTGTGAGGTGGTGAGTGGTGTGTGGGAGGTGGTGTAGTGGTGTGTGAGGTGGTGTAGTGGTGTGTGGTGGTGTAGTGGTGTATGTGTGGTGGTGTGGTGGTGTGTGGTGGTGTAATGGTGTGTGAGGTGGTGTAATGGTGTATGTAGTGGTGTAGTGGTGTGAGGTGGTGTAGTGGTGTGTGTGAGGTGGTGTGTGGGTGGTGTAGTGAGGTGAGGTGGTGTAGTGGTGTGTGTGGGTGGTGTAGTGAGTGTGAGGTGGTGTAGTGGTGTGTGAGGTGGTGTAATGGTGTATGTAGGGTGTAGTGGTGTGAGGTGGTGTAGTGGGTGTGTGAGGTGGTGTATTGGTGTATGAGGTGGTGTAGGGTGTGAAGGTGGTGTAGTGGTGTGTGTGAGGTGGTGTAGTGGTGTGGGGTGGTGTAGTGGTGTATGTGGTGGTGTAGTGGTGTGCGGTGGTGTAGTGGTGTGTGAAGTGGTGTGTGGTGTGCGGTGGTGTGAGTGGTGTGTGAGTGGTGTAGTGGTGTGCGGTGGTGTAGTGGTGTGTGAGTGGTGTGTGTGTATGGGTGGTGTGGTGGTGTGTGTGGGGTGTGTGGTGTGTGGGTGGTGATGGTGATGGGTGTTGTAGGGTGTGAGGTGGTGTAGTGGTGTGTGTGAGGTGGTGTATTGGTGTTGAGGTGGTGTAGGGTGTATGAGGTGGTGTAGTGGTGTGTGAGGTGGTGTAGTGGTTGAGGTGGTGTAGTGGTGTATGTGGTGTGGTGTAGTGGTGTGGGGTGTGTGTGGTGTGCGGTGGTGTAGTGGTGTGTGGAGGTGTGTGAGTGGTGTGTGAGATGGTGTATTGGTGATGAGGGTGGGTGTATGAGGTGGTGTAGTGGTGTGTGTGAGGTGGTGTGTAGTGGTGTGTGAGGTGGTGTAGTGGTGTATGAGGTGGTGTGGAGGTGTGAGTGGGGTGTGTGGGTGGTGTAATGGTGTATGTAGTGGTGTGAGTGTGAGGGTGGTGTAGTGGTGTGTGGTGGTGTGAGTGGTGTGTGTGGGGTGGTGTAGTGGTGTATGAGGTGGTGTGGTGGTGTGTGTGGTGGTGTAGTGGTGTATGAGGGTGATGTAGTGGTGTATGAGGTGGTGTAGTGGTGTGTGAGGTGGTGTAGTGGTGTGTGAGGTGGTGTAGTGGTGTGTGTGAGGTGGTGTAGTGGTGTGTGGGTGGTGAGTGGTGTGTGGTGTGTGGTGTGGTGGTGTGTGGTGTGTGAGGTGGTGGTGGTGTGTGAGGTGGTGTGGTGTGTGGGTGGTGTGGTGGGTGTGAGGTGGTGTGGTGTATGAGGTGGTGTAGTGGTGTATGGGGTGGTGTGTGGTGTGTGAGGGTGGTGTGGTGTGTGAGGTGGTGTAGTGGTGTGAGGTGGTGTGGTGGTGTGTGGGGTGGTGTAGTGGTGTGTGAGGTGAGTGTGTGTGGGTGAGTGGTGTGTGAGGTGGTGTGGTGGGTGTGGTGGTGTGGTGGTGTGGTGGTGTGTGTGTGTGGGTGTGTGTTGAGGGTGTAGTGGTGTGTGTGGGTGGTGGTGTGGTGTGTGAGGTGGTGTAGTGGTGTGTGAGGTGGTGTGGTGGTGTGAGGGTGGTGTAGTGGTGTGTGTGTGGTGTAGTGGTGTGTGTGGTGGTGTAGTGGTGTGAGGGGTGGTGTAGTGGTGTATGAGGTGGTGGAGTGGTGTATGGGGTGGTGTAGTGGTGTGTGAGGTGGTGTAGGGTGGTGTGTAGTGTGGTATGAGGTGGTGTAGTGGTGTGTGGTGGTGTAGTGGTGTGTGAGGGTGGTGTAGTGGTGGTGTGTGGGGTGGTGTAGTGGTGTGTGAGGTGGTGTAGTGGTGTGTGGTGGTGTGGGTGGTGTGTGGTGTGGTGGTGGTGGTGTGTGGTGGTGTAGTGGTGTGTGGTGGTGTAGCGGTTGTGGTGGTGTAGTGGTGTGTGGTGGTGTGTGGTGTGTGGTGGGTAGTGGTGTGTGGGTGGTGTAGTAGTGTGTGTGGTGGTGTAGTGGTGTGTGTGTGTGTGGTGGTGAAAGTCTGAGTGTGTGTTGTGGTAGTCATAGCGTTGGTGTGTGGTGATACTGTGTGGTGTGTGGTGGTGATGGTGTTGGGTGGCAACAGTGTGTAATGGTGGTGAGTGTAATGTGGTATGTGTGTTGTGGTGATGATGTGTGGTTGTGGTGGGTAGTGATGGTGTGTGGTGGAGGAGGGAGGCACAGCACCTGGTGGAGGAGGAGGAGCGCCGCGGGTATATTACTGAAGCGCTTCACTAATACACCAACATTACACTACTCGGGTCCTTATCTCACTTAATGGACGCCTGAGGATCTCTCTGTATTGTGTCTGCATCAAGGGAGTTATAATGATCCCGGGGATATTCTCTTGTTGCCAAATCGAGATTGTCCACTCTAACGCTGTGACCTCGTTCACCGCTGTACGAGACTCTTTATATAACTCCCGGCAACACCACATTTACGTCTGGCAGTACAACTCATTATATCGAACAGCAGTATACGTCTGGCAGCAAAACACAACTACGTTTGGCAGCAGGGCACCGAGGTCTTGCAACAACACAACTACGTCTCGCAGCAGGACACCGAGGTCTTGCAACAACACAACTACGTCGTCTGGCAGCAGGACACGAGTTTGCAACAACACAACTACGTCCGCAGCAGGACACCGGGTCTTGCAACAACACAACTACAGTACGTCTGGCAGCAGGACACCGAGGTCTTGCAACAACACAACTACGTCTGGCAGCAAGACACCTACAGTAACACATATCTGGCATCAACATACATCTGGTATTAATACACCTACATCTGGCAGCCACATATGCCTGGCGGAGAGGGGGGGAACGCTGCTATCCTTGTAAGATGCCATTAACGTCTTAATTGACCGGGATAGCAGAGAGGCTCCCGGGTGTAATGAAGGTTTAGTTATGGAGTGTTGGTGTAAACATTATCGTACAGTGTTGCCGTTTATACAGTGTTTTATTTCCTCACGTGTACAGTACAGTGTGTCCAGTTGTAGAAGCTTAACCAAAAAGTGTTATTATGTATTGTTAAGATCAACTTTTATCCAGTTGTTGTGTTTCATATAACAATGTCAGTAACGATGGCTCTTGTCTAGAATTATTTGGTCTTAATGTACTGTACGAACCTATTTTTGGGTGTTTAATAAAATTTTATATTATCTAGTGTCCATCACCCAGCTGACTGACGACTGACTGGCTGACTGACTGACTGGCTGACTGACTGGTTGGTTGACTGAGAGAAGTTTTCCACCTTATGTAATTTCCTCACGTGTTATTTGGTTCTAAAATGTAAAAAAAAATTACATCTTAATGGGTCAGTTATCGTATTACAGGGTTAGTTGTGTTATCGTACTGTAAGGTTAAGTTATCGTACTGTAAGGTTAAGTTATCGTACTGTAAGGTTAAGTTATCGTACTGTAAGGTTGGTTATCGTACTGTAAGGTTAAGTTATCGTACTGTAAGGTTGGTTATCGTGCTGTAAGGTTAGTTTCGTACTGTAGGGTTGTTATCGTACTGTAGGTTAGTTATCGTACTGTAGGTTAAGTTATCGTACTGGTTAAGGTTATCGTACTGTAGGTTAAGTTATCGTACTGTAAGGTTAAGTTATCGTACTGTAAGGTTAGTTATCGTACTGTAGGTTAGTTATCGTACTGTAAGGTTAGTTATCGTACTGTAAGGTTAGTTATCGTACTGTGAGGTTAGTTATTGTACTGTAGGTTAAGTTTATCGTACTGTAAGGTTAAGTTATTGTACTGTAGGTTAGTTATCGTACTGTAAGGTTGGTTATCGTACTGTAAGGTTAGGTTATCGTACTGTAGGTTAAGGTTATCGTACTGTAAGGTTAAGTTATCATACTGTAGGTTAAGTTATCGTACTGGGTTAAGTTATCGCTGTAAGGTTAAGTTATCGTACTGTAGGTTAAGTTATCGTACTGTAGGTTAAGTTATCGTACTGTACGGTTAGTTAGCGTACTGGGTTAAGTTATCGTACTGTAGGTTAAGTTATCGTACTGTAAGGTTAAGTTATCGTACTGTAGGTTAATTATCGTACTGTAAGGTTAAGTTATGTACTGTAAGGTTAGTTATCGTACTGTAAGGTTAAGTTAGCGTACTGTAAGGTTGGTTATCGTACTGTATTAAGTTATGTACTGTAAGGTTAAGTTATCGTACTGTAAGGTTAAGTTATCGTACTGTAGGTTAGTTATTGTACTGTAAGGTTAGTTAGCGTACTGTAAGGTTGTTAGCGTACTGTAAGGTTGTTAGCGTACTGTAGGTTGTTATCGTACTGTAAGTTGGTTATCGTACTGTAGGTTGTTATCTACTGTAAGGTTGTTATCGTACTGTAAGGTTAAGTTATCGTACTGTAAGGTTAAGTTATCGTACTGTAAGGTTAAGTTAGCGTACTGTAAGGTTAAGTTATCGTACTGAAAGGTTAAGTTAGCGTACTGTAAGGTTAAGTTAGCGTACTGTAAGGTTAAGTTATTGTACTGTAAGGTTAAGTTAGCGTACTGTAAGGTTAAGTTAGCGTACTGTAAGGTTAAGTTAGCGTACTGTAAGGTTAAGTTAGCGTACTGTAAGGTTAAGTTATCGTACTGTAGGTTAAGTTAGCGTACTGTAAGGTTAGTTATCGTACTGTAAGGTTAAGTTAGCGTACTGTAAGGTTAAGTTATCGTACTCGCAAGGTTAGGTTATCGTAGTGTAAGGTTAGTTATCGTACTGTAGGTTAAGTTATCGTACTGTGAGGTTAGAGTTATCGTACTGTAGGTTAAGTTATCGTACTGTAAGGTTAGCTATTTATTGTACTGTAAGGTTAAGTTATCGTACTGTAAGGTTAAGTTATCATACTGTAAGGTTAAGTTATCGTACTGTAAGGTTAAGTTATCGTACTGTAAGGTTAAGTTATCATACTGTAAGGTTAAGTTATCGTACTGTAAGGTTAAGTTATCGTACTGTAAGGTTAAGTTATTGTACTGTAAGGTTAAGTTAGCGTACTGTAAGGTTAAGTTATTGTACTGTAAGGTTAAGTTAGCGTACTGTAAGGTTAAGTTATCGTACTGTGAGGTTAAGTTATCGTACTGTAAGGTTAAGCTATTGTACTGTAAGGTTAAGTTAGCGTACTGTAAGGTTAAGTTATCGTACTGTAAGGTTAGAGTTATCGTACTGTAAGGTTAAGTTAGCGTACTGTAAGGTTAAGTTATCGTACTGTAGGTTAGAGTTAGCGTACTGTAAGTTGGTTAGCGTACTGTAAGGTTAAGTTATTGTACTGTAAGGTTAAGTTAGCGTACTGTAGGTTAAGTTAGCGTACTGTAAGGTTAGCTATTGTACTGTAAGGTTAAGTTAGCGTACTGTAGGTTAAGTTATCGTACTGTAAGGTTAGTTATCGTACTGTAAGGTTAAGTTATCGTACTGTAAGGTTAAGCTATTGTACTGTAAGGTTAGAGTTAGCGTACTGTAAGGTTAAGTTATCGTACTGTGAGGTTAAGTTAGCGTACTGTAAGGTTAAGTTAGCGTACTGTAAGGTTAAGTTAGCGTACTGTAAGGTTAAGTATTGTACTGTAAGGTTAAGTTAGCACTGTAAGGTTAAGTTATCGTACTGTGAGGTTAAGTTAGCGTACTGTAAGTTAAGTTAGCGTACTGTAAGGTTAAGTTAGCGTACTGTAAGGTTAAGCTATTGTACTGTAAGGTTAAGTTAGCGTACTGTAAGGTTAAGTTATCGTACTGTGAGGTTAAGTTAGCGTACTGTAAGGTTAAGTTATCGTACTGTAAGGTTAAGTTATCATACTGTAAGGTTAAGTTATCATACTGTAGGTTAAGTTAGCGTACTGTAAGGTTGGTTACATACTGTAGGTTAGTTATCGTACTGTAAGGTTAGGTTAGTACTGTAAGGTTAAGTTATCATACTGTAAGGTTAGGTTATCATACTGTAAGGTTAGTTAGCACTGTAGGTTAGTTATCGTACTGTAGGTTAGTTAGCGTACTGTAGGTTAGTTATCGTACTGTAGGGTTAGTTATCATACTGTAGTTAGTATCATACTGTAAGGTTAAGTTAGCGTACTGTAAGGTTAAGTTATCATACTGTAAGGTTAAGTTATTGTACTGTAGGTTAGTTAGCGTACTGTAGGTTAAGTTATCGTACTGTAAGGTTAGTTATCGTACTGTAGGTTAAGTTATCATACTGTAAGGTTAAGTTATCGTACTGTAAGGTTAAGTTATCGTACTGTAAGGTTAAGTTATCATACCAAGGTTGTTATCGTATTAAGTTATCATACTTGTTATCGTACTGTAAGGTTGTTGTTATTTCATACTGTAAGGTTAGTTTACTGTAAGGTTAGTTATCATACTGTAAGGTTAGTTATCGACACCAGTTTTAAGTTATCGTACTGTAAGGTTAAGTTATCATACTGTAAGGTTAAGTTATCGTACACCAGTTTTAAGTTATCGTACTCCAGTTAAGTTACACTCTCTTGTAAGTAATCTCTCTTAAGTGGCCATTACACTGGGCTATTATCATACACAAACGTTATATCATCATACACAAGAGGTATATTTAGACTTGAGTGTGTTGGTCTGTATGCTAAAACAGTATACTCGCGTGTTACTGCTTCATGAAGACATATTGCACATGACGTCACTGCTTGTGTGTGCGTGAAGACGAACATCATTGGTGGAAATAAGAGCAAAAACTCACCAATCACCAAACGCTTTACACTACAAGACGAAAAACTGGCCAATCAGACACAAGGATATAGAAATATCTTCAACATGGCGACTAAGTATGGATGATCTTTTCTTATTTTAGGTTTAAAATTATGTAAAAAAAAATTTCTTAGCCTAAAAGCTTTGGGTTCATATACGAGAAAGGATCAAGTGAAGGTAAATTAGCCTTAATGTGTGTGTGTGTGTGTGTGTGTGTGTGTGTGTGTGTGTGTGTGTGTGTGTGTGTGCCCGTCCCGTCACACTACATCAAGCGGGCGTTGTGATCACACTGTTCCTAGACTTTAATAATATGTGTGTGTGTGTTGTGGCTTTACTACCATGTTAAAAATGATATTGTTTTCTGCCATTACAAAGATTGGTTCCTCGTCGCCATACGTGAGAGAGAGAGAGAGAAGGCGCAATTACACAGTTTATGAGTCTTATTAATAAATGTTCCAGAAATTTCACCAGAAAATAATTAAATAACAAAAACTAAAATACTATTAAACAAATAAAGATGAGAATCGATAAAATAAAATAATAAGACTAGTTTAGATATAATGTTTCAGACATCTACGGGGGAATGAGTTTTTAAACGGAATAAACTGCGGATGAACTGATTCCCAGAGCCACGGGAGGTAAATAATAATGAAAGGAAAGATTTAATAACGTGTTAAGAGGCGATGGTGGTAGAGGGGTGGGTGTGATATATGGACTGTGGGTATAAGAGGAAGAAGAGATAATAAAGGGAGTAAATAAGAGGTAAGAAAATGGGAATAAAGGGATATGGAAGAGAAAAATGTGTGAGGGAGAGAGATGGAATAATGGTAGGAAGGGGATGGGGGTGGACTAGGGTGAGGTGGAGGCCATCTGAGGAGGAGTGGTGGTGTGTGGATGAGTGGATAGCCAGGTGTGGGAGGAGTACACACACACACACACACACACACACACACACACACACGACATTACAGTGTGTGGAGGACGAGTTGTGTTTAGTCGTGTAGAATAATGTTGGACGACACACAATGCAGATGGCACATGCTGATGTCGGACGTTTACCTTCATAATGATCAACTGTGTGTGTGTGTGTGTGTGTGCGTGCGCGTGTGCGTGCGTGTGTGTGTGTGTGTGTGTGTGTGTGTGTTATTCCTCCCACACATCTCCTCCTCCCTAAACCACACACACCAGGCTATCCACTCATCCACACACACACCCTCATCAGATGGCCTCCACCGTCACCTCTAGTCCACCCCCATCCCCTTCCATATATGTATTAATTTTCACAGTATATCACGGGAGAAAATACCACACATACACTAACGCTCCAACCGGAAGGACTATGACTTATACAACATTATAATCCTCTGTACTTTTATCCTCACAGTCATGTTGTAACGTGACCACACTGTCCTCACTACTGTTGTCCTCCTCACAGACATGCGGTACCTGCGCCACAGTGGTCGACGGGACAGCGGTGAGCCAGTAGCCGTGGGTGTGAGCCTGGCCGTCAACACCACAACACACCCGCAGGACTTGGTGTTGGCGGAGGAGGAGGACGGCGAGGCGAGTCTGGCCGGTGGTGGAGGAGGAGGAGAAGGGGCAGAGGAGGAGGTGCTGGTGGTGAGAGGTCAGAAGGTGCTGCTCGAGTGTGAGGTGCCGCCCCACGTCCAGCCCATCCCCGGTGATGACAGCGTCGAGGGCGAGGTGCGGTGGTTCCACGACGACACCCAGGTGAGTGTAGTGTGTGTTGTGGGTGTAGTGTAGCGCTTAATGACACCCTCTCCCAACTCCACCACAACACCCTCAGATCCACCACAACACCCACAGGTCCACCACAACACCCTCACGTCCACCACAACACCTCAGGTCCACCACAACACCCTCAGGTCCACCACAACACCCACAGGTCACCACAACACCCACAGGTCCACCACAACACCCACAGGTCCACCACAACACCCACAGGTCACCACAACACCCACAGGTCCACACAACCACCCTCAGGTCCACCACAACACCCACAGGTCCACCACAACACCCACAGGTCCACCACACCACAGGTCCACCACAACCACCCTCAGGTCCACCACAACACCCACAGGTCCACCACAACACCCACAGGTCCACCACAACACCCACAGGTCCACCACAACCACCCTCAGGTCCACCACAACACCCACAGGTCCACCACAACACCCACAGGTCCACCACAGCACCCTCAGGTCCACCACAACACCCACAGGTCCACCACAACACCCTCAGGTCCACCACAACACCCTCAGGTCCACCACAACACCCACAGGTCCACCACAACACCCTCAGGTCCACCACAACACCCACAGGTCCACCACAACACCCACAGGTCCACCACAACACCCACAGGTCCACAACACCCTCAGGTCCACCACAACACCCTCAGGTCACCACAACACCCACAGGTCCACCACAACACCCACAGGTCCCACCACAACACCCTCAGGTCCACCACAACACCCTCAGGTCCACCACAACACCCACAGGGCCACCAGGTCAGGACACCACATGGCTCTTAGCAGAAGATAGTGTACACCGCGGGAGGCCGAAAGGAGAATGAAGTAGTTGTCGGCTAACGAGGGTGTCAGCCCATACTACACCTGCTGCTACCCACCTACACCTGCTGCTACACCCTGCTGCTAAACCCTGCTGCTACCCTGTTGCTACACCCACCTGCTACACCTGTTGCTACCCACCTACTACACCCTGCTGCTACACCCTGTTGCTACACCCACCTGCTACACCCTGCTGCTACACCTGCTGCTACACCCACCTACTACACCTGCTGCTACACCCTGTTGCTACCCCCACCTACTACCCTGCTGCTACACCCTGTTGCTACACCTGCTACCTGTTGCTACTACACCTGTTTGCTACCCCACCTGCTACACCCTGCAAACCTGCTTGCTACACCTGTTGCTACCCACCTGCTACACCCTGCTACACACCTTGCTGCTACACCACCTGCTGCAAACCCTGCTGCTACCTGTGCTACACCTATATACACCCTGCTGCTACACCCTGCTACCCTGCTGCTACACCACCTGCTACACACCTGCTACACCCTGCTACACCCACCTGCACCCACACACCCTGCTGCTACACCTGTACACCTGCTGCCTGCCCACCCTGCTGCTACACCCACCTGCCCCTGCCTGCTGCTACACCCTGTTGCTACACCCACCTACTACACCCTGCTGCTACACCTTCAAGCCCTGTTGCTACACCCTGTTGTACCACCCACCTGCTTACACCCTGTTGCTACCCCACCTACCCCTGCTTGCTACACCCCACCTGCTAAACCCTGCTGCTACACCCACCTGCTACACCTGCTAAACCCTGCTGCTACACCTGTTGCTACACCCCCTGCTACACCCTGTTGCCCACCTGCGCCCCACACCCTGTTGCTACACCACCACCTGCTACACCCTGCTGCTACACCCCTGCTACACCTGCTGCTACCTGCTGCTACACCCCTGCTACCCTGCTGCTCCCCTGCGTTTCACCCTGCTGGTACACCCCGTCAGTGATCACGAACGTCTGTGGTAGTCATGACGACCACTCCCTCCCACCTCACACATTCTACACCCATTGACAGCGACACATATAACACCAGCGACACATATATAACACCAGCGACACATATAACACCAGCGACACATATATAACACCAGCGACACTTATTACACCAGCGACACATAACACCAGCGACACATATATGACCCAGCGACACATATAACACCAGCGACACATATATAACACCAGCGACACATATAACACCAGCGACACATATATAACACCAGCGACATATAACACCAGCGACACATATATGACACCAGCGACACATATAACACCAGCGACACATATATGACACCAGCGACACACATATAACACCAGCGACACATATATAACACCAGCGACATATATAACACCAGCGACATATATGACACCAGCGACACATATATATAACACCAGCGACACATATATAACACCAGCGACATATATAACACCAGCAACACACATATATAACACCAGCGACACATATATAACACCAGCGACACATATATAACACCAGCGACACATATATATAACACCAGCGACACATATAACACCAGCGACACATATATAGACACCAGCACCACAATGACACCAGCGACACATATATAACCACCAGCGACACACATATAACACCAGCGACACATATATAACACCAGCGACACATATATGACACCAGCGACACATATAACACCAGCGACACATATATAACACCAGCGACACATATATAACACCAGCGACACACATATAACACCAGCGACACATATATAACACCAGCGACACTTATAACACCAACACACATAACACCAGCGACATATATAACACCAGCGACACTATATGACACCAGCGACACATATATAACACCAGCGACACTTATATAACACCAACGACACATACATAACACCAGCGACAGACATATATAACCAGCGACACTTATAACACCAACGACACATAACACCAGCGACACATATAACACCAGCGACACATATATAACACCAACGACACATATATAACACCAGCGACACTTATATAACACCAACGACACATACATAACACCAGCGACAGACATATATAACACCAGCGACACTTATATAACACCAGCGACACACTATATAACACCAGCGACACACATATAACACCAGCGACACATATAACACCAGCGACACATATATAACACCAACGACACATATATAACACCAGCGACCATATATAACACCAACGACACATACATATAACACCAGCGACAGACATATATAACACCAGCGACACTTATATAACACCAGCGACACATATATAACACCAGCGACAGACATATATAACACCAGCGACTTGCTATATAACACCAGCGACATATATAACACCAACGACACATACATAACACCAGCGACACACATATAACACCAGCGACACATATATAACACCAGCGACACTTATATAACACCAGCGACACACATAACAGCGACACATATAACACCAGCGACACATATATATAACACCAGCGACACATATATGACACCAGCGACATATATGACACCAGCGACACATATATAACACCAGCGACACATATAACACCAGCGACACGATATAACTCCAGCGACACATATATATAACACCAGCGACACATATAACACCAGCGACACATATATGACACCAGCGACACATATGACACCAGCGACACATATATAACACCAGCGACACACATATAACACCAGCGACACATATATAACACAGCGACGCTCATATAACACCAACGACACACACACCAGCGACACATATAACACCAGCGACATATGACACCAGCGACACATAACACCAGCGACACAATATGACACCAGCGATACATATATAACACCAGCGACACTTATATAACACCAACGACACATACATAACACCAGCGACACATATATGACACCAGCGATACATATATAACACCAGCGACACTTATATAACACCAACGACACATACATAACACCAGCGACCTATATAACACCAGCGACACTTTATAACACCAGCGGACCACATAACACCAGCGACACATATGACACCAGCGATACATATATAACACCAGCGACATATATAACACCAACGACACCATACATAACACCAGCGACACACATATATAACCAGCGTATATATGACCAGCGACACACATAACACCAGCGACACATATATAACACCAGCGACACTTATATAACACCAACGACACACATAACACCAGCGACACATATATGACACCAGTGATACATAACACCAGCGACATATAACACCAACGACACATACATAACACCAGCGACAGACATATATAACACCAGCGACATATATGACACCAGCGACACATATAACTGCCGACACATATATGACACCAACGACACATATATGACACCAGCGACACATATAACACCAGCGACACATTATGACACCAGCGACCATATAACACCAGCGACACATATGACACCAACGACACATATATGACACCAGCGACACATATATGACACCAGCGACACATATATAACACCAGCGACACATATATAACACCAGCGACACATATAGCCTAGCGACACATATATGACACCAGCGACACATATATAACACCAGCGACACATATATAACACCAGCGACACATATATAACACCAGCGACAGATATATAACACCAGCGACCATATATTACCAGCGACATATATATAACACCAGCGACACATATAACACAGCGACACATATATATAACACCAGCGACACATATATAACACCAGCGACACATATATAACACCAGCTACACATATATAACACCAGCGACACATATAACACCAGTGACAAACATAAAATCAGCGACACATATATATAACACCAGCGACACGTATATATAACACCAGCGACACATATATAACACCAGCGACACACATATATAACACCAGCGTATTTGAAGTATTGGAAGACTAAGACAAAATATTGGTCACACCTGATCAGTAACAACACATCAGGTGAGCTTATTACCATCATACACTTACCTGGTGAGTGTTGACCCCTGGGCGACACATCCTGACTGGTGAGAGGGAGGGAAGGAAGGGTGTCCCTCTCGTCCCCATCACCATTGTCTTCATAATACTTGAAATAACGCAGTAAACTTGACCTATATCCTACAGGTATCACGGCTGGCCTACACCCTGGCCTTATTCAGTACCTTTAACTACCATTCGTATTTGTAGAGCTTTGGCGGTTCTTACCTACAATAAAATGAAAAATGTACAGAATGTTAGCAATTAATTCTTAGCTACATAATATTACTAGATTATATTGTTGCTAGTAAGTGTTAACAGAAAAAATATATATGTTTTTTTTTTCTAAGTTAGTTTAAAGAGGTTCTTGGTACCTATGTTTACTACAGGGTGTGCCATGACTATCTCAGCAACAGCTCAGTAGTTTATTTTAGGTCATTTGCACAGTTGAATATGTTGTGTGAACCTGGATCCTGAACTCTGGTCCTGCAGGCGGATGGGTATTTGAGACTCAGTACTGTACACTATAGGGTCACTTACATAATGTTTACACCAGATAATGGACTTGATACACTCAACATTTTTGACAGCAAATGACCTAAAATAGACCGCTGAGGCATTATCACTACACCCTATACTACACTACAGAGTATTTGTAATATGCATACTTAACTAGACACAATAAATGGGAATCAGATATTATTAATAGCCGTAATAGAAGAGAACTGTGGTAATAAATAATAATGTTATGTTGTATTTCTGTATAGTATTTATCCATTAATATAGTATAATAAATATAGCCTATGTATAGTTATAAAATACTGAATATCACGCAACCACACTGTATCAAAATAAAACTATCTGCTTTTATCACACAGTTTATGAATGTAATTATCAAGTACGCCCATAATGTATTTGCGTTCGTATTTCGTGAGATTTTTTTTTTTTGGGGGGTTGTTCTTATTCGCATTTATATTGAGCTGCTTCCCTACCAGACACACACATGACACGCACGACACATAATATGACACCCGCGACACATGACACACACGACACATATTATGACACCCGCGACACATGACACCAGCGGAATTTGGTATAATCATTCAATGCATTATCGTCACTCCTTCCTTCTCAGCTTCCCTCCCTTCTCCTTCCCTTCTCTCCTCCATCCCTCCCTCCCTCTCCCCTCCCACCATCTGTCATTGCAATAGAAGAGAGAAGAATATTATTTCAAGATTGATGGGTGAGATGCGACCTTTCCCTCCCTTCCTCCTTCACTCACTCTCCCTCCCTCCCTCAATCTATCTCCCTCCCTCCATCACTCACTCACTCCCACCATTTTTCTCTCCATCTCTTCCTCCCTTTATCTCCCACTGCCCCCCTTCCCTCCCTCTATGTTGATGTAAGAGGGAGGAATATTACCTTATGTTCTGTAATAAATGAGTTTATTTTCCAGGCTGTAATTGTATCATGTCAGATTTATCTTATTTTTGTATTTTTTTGGATTGTATTTTTTGTTCTGATTGTAGTTATGAATTGGATGTATTGTATTCTTATTGTATTCTTTGTATTTTATTGATATGTATATTGTATTCGTAACGTATTTATTGTATTTTATTGTATTCTTATTGTATTTATTACATTTTATTATATCCCTATTGTACTTAAACCACCCATAATAACCTATAATGATCTATAATAACCCGTAATGACCTTTGAATTGACCTCTAATGACCTCGTTTCTAGGTGTTGGGTGACCTGCGGGTAAGCATCATGTGGACGGGTCGCTTGGTCATGTCACACGTCGTCACTGGGGACTCGGGCCTCTGGTGGTGCCATCGTTCTGGTCGACCTGGGCCACGACGACGACTGCTGGTGACTAGTAAGTGGCTGTCTGTCTGGCTGTATGGTTGTCTGTCTGGCTGTATGGTTGTCTGTCTGGCTGTATGGCTGTCTGTCTGGCTGTATGGTTGTCTGTCTGTCTGTTTGGCTGTCTGACTCTCTCTATCTCGCTCTGTATGTCTCTCTGTCTACCTGTCTCTCTATCTCTCGACCTGGCCTACGACGACTGTTGGTGACTAGAAAGTCGATCTCTCTCTCTCTCTCTCTCTCTGCCAAGCCATGTATGTATGTATGTATGTATGTATGTATGTATGTATGTATGTATGTGTGTATGTATGTATGTATGTATGTATGTGTACAAGAAACATTCACAGTGGTGGTGTGTCAACAGACCAAAACATCAGAGTGACGCCAACTTTCGACACCTGAACTGCCACATAAACACAGGTGTACTCGACTGTGTACCTTAACACACCTGAGTATTTTGTATATATTTAAGTTGTTATGACACTGATTATTGGCTCCACACACACACACACACACACACACACACTATATACAACTTCTTTACTCAGACACGCACACACACACGAGAGAGAGAGAGAGAGAGAGAGAGAGAGAGAGAGAGGATAACAGGTGACGAATATATTTATTAAATTGTCTACGGTTAAGACACTCCAAGTTTTAATACGTGAAACTTTCTCCAAGTGTCAATAGATTCAGTTTTCTATGCTTATGATTTGTTAGGTTAGGTTAGGTTAGGTTAGGTTAGGTTAGGTTAGGTTAGGTTAGATTTGGTTTGGTTAGGTTAGGTTAGGCAAGATTTGGTTTGGTTAGGTAAGATTTGGTTTGGTTAGGTTAGGCAAGATTTGGTTTGGTTGGGTTAGGTTAGGTTAGGCAAGATTTGGTTTGGTTCGGTTAGGTTAGGTTAGGCAAGATTTGGTTTGGTTTGGTTAGGTTAGGTTAGGTAACAGTTAAGTGAGATACGACTTAACAAGCATTAGACTGAAAATATTACCACCACACCTGTACCAATACCCTGAACTGCTGGGCCACCTGCTGAAGATCTCAAGTCATTAAGCTAAACATGATTACAGAAATGACCCCAAATAATACGAAAACAACCAGAGTTTGTTAATTCACTTAAGTTTCTTCTTCCCATCCCGACAGACGCTCAGATCACAAGGTTGAACTAGAGTTATATGTATAGTGTGTGTGTGTGTGTGTGTGTGTGTGTGTGTGTGTGTGTGTGTGTGTGTGTGTGTGTAAGAGCGACCCTTGGGTTAAACTTGAGGCAGAGTTGACTGAATCTGTCCCTGGCGGTAGTGTCCTGTGGGAGATTATTGACATGGAATCTCCCTCACTTCCTTCCTTCCTTCCTTCCTTCCTTCTTCACTCACTCACTCCTTCTACTCTCCCTCTCCTTCTCCCTTACTCCTTATGCCCCTCTCCGTCTCCTCCCTCACACTCTTCTGTCCGTCTCCTCCCTCACACCCTTCTGTCCTTCTCCTCCTTCTCTCCCTCTCCTCCTCCCTCACTCACTTCAAGTCTCCTTCTCCTCCCTCACTCCATGTCTCCTCCCTCTCCTTCCTTCATCATACAACTTGGCAGGAGTTGAGCCTTGAGAACCCTTGATCTCCCACTCTGTCTAACTGGTCGTTCATTACTACCTCCCTCACTCCGTCCTCCTTCACCCCCTCCTCCTCCTCCTTCACCCCTTACTCCTCCTCCTTCACCCCCTCCTCCTCCTCCTTCACCCAGGTCAGAATACACCGCCGGTATTAATATATGCGACTCAGTGAAGACGAATGAGAGAGAGAGCCATGACCTCCACTAATAGACACCTGAGTCTTGTGCACTATATCCCTCTTCCCTCATTACCACCATCACCGCCACCATCACCATCACCATCACCACCACCATCACCATCACCATCACCACCAGTATCACCACCACCACCACCACCATCACCACCACGCTCCTCCACATATACACACACCTTTTTATTCGCACCATATATGTGTATTCATGATGTAACGCTATACAGTCACCCTGGAAATAATAAAAGAATATACCAGAGTATAATAGTGGCCTGAATTTGTCATGTATATATATTTAATATGATAGAAATATACTGGATACATATATACAGTGGATACATGCTTTACATTCATGTATACTGAAGATACGTAGTACAGGATACACTACACTGGATACATAATACACCGAATCCATCAAGGTGTCGAACTGGTGAAGCAGACACACACACACACACACACACACACACACACACACACACACACACACACACACACACACACACACACACACACACACACACACACACACACACACACACAGGAGCCGTGGTTTTGTACCTGCCATAGTTAACCAGTATCGGCCCTGTCAACACCATACTTTTACCAATCATGAGGTTAGGTTATCAATCTCTCTCTCTCTCTCTCTCTCTCTCTCTCTCTCTCTCTCTCTCTAGACTAAACCCTACCAATCACAGTACATAACACACACACACACACACACACACACACACACACACACGTCAATACCTAACCATAAAATATTAAGCTCAACAGGTGTGTGTGTGTGTGTGTGTGACGAAGGCGTGTTGACAAGTGGCTCAGATAAGTGCAGCGACATAACACACGTTCACCCACTCAATACCATATGTTCACCCCACTCAATACCATATGTTCATGTTCACCCACTCAATACCTTATGTTCACCCCACTCAATACCTTATGTTCACCCCACTCAATACCTTATGTTCACCCACTCAATACCTTATGTTCACCCCACTCAATACCATATGTTCACCCCACTCAATACCTTATGTTCACCCACTCAATACCTTATGTTCACCCCACTCAATACCATATGTTCACCCCACTCAATACCTTATGTTCACCCACTCAATACCTTATATTCACCCCACTCAATACCATATGTTCACCCCACTCAATACCATACGTTCTACTACTTTGCTGTCACTCGGAATCGAGTATGACGATCATCCAGGTATGATACAATGGTATGAGTTATTAAGGATGTCACCTTCGTTGGTGAGCTCTAAGATGTCTCGATAGGCCGATATGGGATCGGCAGGGTCGTCCACACATGTTCCACATGTGGGGGGGCTACATCTAGCGCAGGAGGGGCGGCGGCAGCGTGTTTCCGGCGTTGGTGCTTGTCTGCCTCGGTATGCAGTTTGGCTAACTCGAAAGCATTGACACCTTCTCGTGTGGTGCTCCTCCAAGCATTACGGTGTGGAGTAATCGTCTCCCAGGTGAGAGGGTCGATTTGACACTTTTTCAGGTTTGTCTTAAGACTAACCTTATACCTTTTCCGTTGCCCGCCAGCGTTACGTTTACTATTCGTTAAGTGACTGTAAAGTAGCTGCTTTGGCAGTCTACTGTCGTCCATGCGGGTAACATGGCTAGTCCAACGTAGCTGTTCATGGATAATGGTAGCCTCGATGCTCCTACAGTTGGTGTCAGTGAGAATACTGGCATTTGTTCTCTTGTCTTCCCAGCGAACTCGGAGGATGGAACGTAGACTACGTTGGTGAAAGTTTTAAAGTGTCTTAAGGTGCCTCCTGTATGTGACCCATGTCTCACTGCCGTATAGCAGGGTAGTGAGGACCACTGCTCGATATACGTTTAACTTTGTAAATAATTTCAGCTCTCTACAACTGAAGTTACGGGTACGGAGTCTGCCAAAGGCTTGAGATGCTCATCTGATCCAATGTTGATATCTCTTGATCGATGTCCGCGGTGGTGGACAGGTGGGAGCCGAGATACTGAAAGTGGATAACATTAGAGAGTGTAGTACCGTTAAGCTGGATGGATAGTGGAGGTGTGTCTGAACCAGGGGCAGGCTGAAAGAGAATCTGAGTCTAATGTACGTTCACCTCAAGGCCAAAGAGTGCATACGCATCTGCGTAAGTGTTCAGGATCTCCTGTAGGTCGCGTTCAGTGTGAGCGACGAGGGTGAGGTCGTCTGCATACTGAAGTTCAGTAATGGAAGCTGCCGACACCTTTGTTCCTGCCTGGAGTCGTCTTATGTTGAAAAGACCCTTCATCCGGTACTGGATGTTCACCCCACTGGCTAAATTGGCACTGGCACGAGTAAGGATGGCAGCCAAGAAAATGGAAAAGAGAGTTGGTGCCAGTAGACATCCCTGTTTTATCCCCATTTGGATGGAGAAGAACTCAGGCTGGGTGCCATGGTACAGGACACTGCCGTTCATACCATCGTGGAGTTGCCTCACAATGGTGATGAATTTTGGTGGGCAGGCAAAGCGGCTGAGAGTCCACCAAAGGGCTTTCCTGTTGACCGAGTCGAAGGCCTTGGTTAGGTCAATGAAGGCCATGTACAGGACAAGACTCTATTCTCTGCACTTTTCCTGTATCTGGCGGGCAAGAAAGATCCTGTCAGTGGTGCCTTGTGATGGTCTAAAGCCACATTGAGATTCTGGGAGGAATTTTTACACCTCAAGAAGAAGTTTGTTTAGGAGGACTCGGACGATAATCTTGACCAGCTACGGACAGCAGAGAGATCCCACGGTAGTTGCCACAGTCTGACCGGTCTCCCTTGTTCTTATGAATATTGGCGAGGGAGGAGTGTTTAAGAGCTTGGGGGATTTCCTCCTTTTCTCATATATTTTCCAGGAGATAGTGGAGACGGTTGGTAAGTAGAGGTCTCCTGTTTTATACACCTCGACTGGGATTCCATCAGGTCCTGAGGTTTTCTTACCTTTCATCTATTTGATGGCAGTAGCTGCCTCATCCAGGGATGGAGGATAGGTGAGGTGGGTCAGCTCTGGATGCTGAGGGACCTGCTGGGTAGTCAGGACATCCAAGTCGGTGTTTCGGTTGAGCTGCGAATGGTAGTGCTCTTTCCAGCACTGAAGGAGGCCTTCTTTATCGATAATTAGGGAGTTACCGTCGGATGAGCGGAGGGGGGCTGTGCCATGAGAGATTGGCCCATAAAATGTTTTAGTGGAATTGAAAAAATCGTGCATTTTGTGTTAATCTGCAAGTTTGTGTTTCACGTGCTTTATTTTAAACCGGTCGTATTTTAGATTGCAAAGTTCACGTTGGGCCGCTGCTTTCTTCTTACGGAAGGTATCAGCTTTGATCCGAAACTGAGGGGTGTTTTGCCAGTCAGTTAAAGCAGCACGTTTCTCATCGACGAGTACATTGATTTCCTTGTAATTTTCATGAAACCAGTCCTGTTATATTCTTTCGATCTGGTCGAGGGTCCCTCTGCAGGTTTTTCCATGACAGTGTCGGGAATATCCCATTCGACACTGGGATTTAGGTTTTTTGTTATCAGGTTGTTTATCAGCCCATGTTCGAACTGATCTCAAAAAGAATGTGCTACCTCGGGATCCTCCAGACGCTTAGTGTTAAAACCTCTTGAGGAGGCTTGCTGCCTTCGCTGTTATGGGGCGACGTGAAGTGAGAGCTTGGCTCTGACAGCCGATGATCAGTGTCATAAGAACATAAGAACATGAGAATGGAGGAAACTGCAGCGGGCCTATTGCCCATACTGGGCAGTCCCATTTACACCCAACCCCTATTGCTCATATAACCATCTTACCTATGTTTGAAACTATCCAGCGTATTCGAGTTAATGATGATATTTGATAACTTGTTCCACTCGTCCACTACTGTATTTCCAAACCAATGTTTTCCTATTTCGCGCCTAAATCTAAATTTGTCTAATTTAAAACCATTGTTACGAGTTCGCTCCTGGTTGGATAGTTTGAGTACCTTTGTAATGTCCCCTTTGTTCAGCCTGACTTCCATTTATACACCTCTATCATATCGCCCCTCACTCTACGTCTCTCGAGGGAGTGCAAATTAAGATGCTTTAACCTGTCTCTGTACTCAAGGTTCCTAATGCCCGGGATTAGTCTTGTCATTCTCCTCTGAATTCTTTCCAAGGATTCTATATCCATTCTGTAATACGTTGACTAGAATTGAACTGCGTAACCCAAGTGAGGTCTCACAGAGGACTGAGCCACGCATGGCTCAGGTGATGAGGACATTTCGGCGATCTCTTTCTCTGACATTGATGTAGTCAATGAGATGCCAATATTTGGATCGTGGGTGTTGCCACGAACCCTTGAACTTGTCGGCCTGCCTAAATAAGATAGTGGTGATATGAGGTTGTGTGCAGCACACTTGCTGAGGAAGAGTAGGCCGTTGTACATACATACATACATACATACATACATACATACATACATACATACATACATACATACATACATACATACATACATACATACATACATACATATATACATACATACATACACAAGTGACCTGCAATTCATAATGTTTTTTCTCGTATTAAAGTACGAATCGAATCATCCCATCAGTTCGAATCAAATCTATGAGTTGAATCGACTATACAGGTATACATTGTAAGGTTATAGACAGAATTATCTATAAGTAAAGATAGAATTGTTTGTTTACATATATTAATAAACAAAGCATTTATGTAAAGATATTTTTTTTTACATAAATAAACAAACCATTTAAGAATTGAGAAAATTATTTGTTTAAACACATATTAATAAATAAACAAACCATTTTAGTAGATAAAATTGTTTGTTGTTTGTTTACGTATTATAATGTTATTCCTACACACCATTAATAATAAGATAATATTTCTGAGACCAAAACACTGTGTAAATGTACCTGAACATCTGGAACAAATAATAGTACAAAAGTGTTCTTGAAAGTTAAACGATTCTAGTATGTAGATGGAAGTTAAAAGTTGATGTGTAAAGAATATGGCTTTTTTACATAGATATATATAGTTTAATATAGTAAGGATTGTAAAAGTTAAGACCCTTGAGAACATATTATTGTACAGTCGCCTTCACTTGTGCGTTTACAGGCTTTGTGCAGCGTGGCAACGGTGTGTTTGTTTACATTCGACAAGAGGAAACTCACAATGGTAAACACACTATGGAATCAAAGTAAAACAATATTAAAACAAATAACTCAATATAATGATTCGTGGAATGTTTATATGACGAGCCCCTGTAAACGCACAAGTGAAGGGGACTATACTGTACCTGAACACCAGAAAGAGGGTTGGTACAAAAGTGTTCATAGAGAAGGTGGGTAAATCTTTCTAAACAGCCTAACATCTTGTTGTTTGGATAAATAATATACCAAGTCTTTATTTCTTGGATCCCTGAATAATGTATGTGAGTTATGCTTGAAGGAATGTACAGCCTCGCTACACGGGTTCATGTCTGTTTATATTGTAGAGTATCAGAACAGCTCAGGTTGGAGAATACAAGGTCATGTATTACCAGGGAGGGAGGGGCTGAGAGTCGCTGGGAGTGGCTGGGAGTAGCAGGGAGTGATTGAGAGCAGCAGGGAGTGGATGACAGTGGCTCAGAGCGACAGGAAGGGATTGGGAGTAGATGAGAGTGGCAGGAAGTGGCTAAGAGTGGATGATAGTGGCAGGAAGTGACTGAGAGTGGATGAGGATGACCAATGGAGCGGCAGGCAGCGGCTGGGAGCGGCTGAGAGTGATTGGCAGCTACTAGGAACGGCTGAGAGTGGCAGAGAAGGAGTGAAAGTGGCAGTGTTTCAACAAAGCCGATATATTTTAACCATTATTACCCACTGAAACAAACACCCGTGACATAATCCATTAAAAAAAATCATCAAGAACTTCAGATAATAATTTGTAGTGAACACAGGGCTTGAGTGCGGCGTGAGGCGAGGCTGTGCGCTAAGATAGTGTTCACTTATGGACCGGAAGTAATGCTGATTCGAAAATATTGAATCGGTGTCAGAGTTGCCGAATCGAATCAAATTACTGAGTCGAAATCAAATGTTGAAGCTTCGCGGATCTATAATACATGGGCAGTTTGTGGTGCAGTGTGTTGGTGTTTACAAGCAGTTTAAAGTGTGGTGTAACAGTCAGTATCCGGCAGTTTAAGGTGTAGTGTAACAGTCAGTATCCGGCAGTTTAAGGTGTAGTGTGTAGTGTAACAGTCAGTATCCGGTAGTTTAAGGTGTAGTGTGTAGTGTAACAGTCAGTATCCG
>NW_024749657.1:8592977-8652977 GCF_018991925.1 Homarus americanus
GTGTGGTACTGTAGGGGTGTGTTTGCGTGTGTGTGTGTGGTACTGTGGGGTGTGTGTGTGTGGTACTGAGGTGTTTTGTGTGTGTGTGTGTGTGGTACTGTAGGGGTGTGTTTGTGTGTGTGTGTGTGGTACTGTAGAGGGTGTGTTTGTGTGTGTGTGTGTGGTACTGTAGGTGTGTTTGTGTGTGTGTGTGGTACTGTAGGGTGTGTGTTTGCGTGTGTGTGTGTGGTACTGTAGAGGGTGTGTTTGTGTGTGTGTGTGGTACTGTAGGGGTGTGTGTGTGGTACTGTAGAGGGTGTGTTTGTGTGTGTGTGTGTGGTACTGTAGAGGGTGTGTTTGCGTGGTGTGTGGTACTGTAGAGGGTGTGTGTTTGTGTGTGTGTGTGGTACTGTAGAGGGTGTGGTTGTGTGTGTTAGTGACGCTCTGGTGTTTGTTGCCAAGTGACCAAATACTAAGATGGTCGGTCTCTCTCTCTCTCTCTCTCTCTCTCTCTCTCTCTCTCTCAGATCACGTAACACAATCTATACGCTTCCCGAAAGAAAATAATGGAAGGCCTTATACAATAGAGCGACCAACGGGGTGACAGGCCACACTATGTTAAGACAGGTCACACTATATTAATACGGGCCACACTATGTTAAAACAGGGCACCCTATGTAACACAGGCCACACTATGTTAAGACAAGCCACCCTATGTAACAACACAGGCCACACTATGTTAGGACAGGTCACAATATATACACAGGCCACACTATGTAAGAGAGGTCACCCTATGTAACAGGCCACACTATGTTAAGACAGGTCACACTATGTAACAGGCCACACTATGTAACACAGGCCACACTATGTTAAGACAGGTCACACTATATTAACAGACAGACAGACAGACAGCCACACACACACACACACACTCTCTCTCTCTCTCTCTCTCTCCTCCTTTCATCAGGGTGTGGTGTAATATAGTAGCAGGTAGTAATTAAGAGGCGCCCCATAGTGTAGTGAACGACCCTACCTAATATAATCCCTGCCCTCCCTCCCTCCTTCCATTCCTTCCTTCCCTCCCTCCCTCCCTCCCTCCCTCCCTCCCCTCCTCCCTCCTCCCCTCCCCCTCCCCCTCCCTCCCCTTGTCTGTCTTGTAAGTGTCTTCTCCTTCCCTCCCTCCCTGTCTGTCTCCATCCTTCATTCCTTCCTTCCTCTCTATCTCCTTCTTTCTATCCCTGTCTCAGCTGCCTGTCTTCATCCCTCCCTCCCTCCTTCCTTCCCTCCCGTCTGTCTGTCTTCCTACCTCCCCCATCCCTCCCTATCTCTCACCGTCCTTCCCTCCCTCCTGTCTCCCTTCCTTCCCTGTCTGTCACCTCCCTCTCTGTCTCTCTCTCCTTCATTCCTTAAATCAGAAGGGTGAGGCTGATAAATATAGGCTACTCCAGCCTCCCACACACTACACACCTTCCCACACCCCATACACCACACTATCCCCACACCCTATACACTACACCTCCCACACCCTATACACTACACCCATACACCACACCCTCCCACACCCATACACTACACCCTCCCCTACACCCTATACACCACACCCCATACACTACACCCATACACTACACCCTATACACTACATCCCACACCCTATACACTACACTATCCCCACACCCTATACACTACACTATCTCACACCCTATACACTACAACTTCCTCACACCCTATACACTACACCTTCCTACACCCTACACACTACACTCTACACACTACACACTATCCTCTACACCCATACACTACACTATCCCCACACCCTATACACTACACCCTCCTACACCCTATACACACCATCCAACACCCCTCCTACACCCTATACACTACACCCTCCCTACACCCTCCCCACACCCATAACACTACACCATCCAACACCCCTCCCCACACCCTATACACTATACACCCCACACCCTCCCACACCCTACACACCACACCCTCCCCACACCCCCACACACCCTATACACTACACCATCCAACACCCTCCCCACACCCCATACACTACACCCTCCTACACCCTATACACTACACCCTATACACTACACTATCCTACACCCTATACACTACACCTCTCCTACACCCCTCCTACACCCATACACTACACCATCCAACACCCTCCCACACCCATACACTACACCCTCCTACACCCTATACACCACACCCTCCCCACACACCCCATACACCACACTATCCCACACCCCACACCACACCCTCCTACACCCCATACACTACACCCTCCTACACCCCATACACTACACCATCCAACACCCCCACACCCTACACACTACACCATCCAACACCCTCCCACACCCTATACACTACACCATCCAACACCCTCCCCACACTTCTCCTACACCCCATACACTACACCCCCCTACACCCTATAACATAGTTAAGCTTATTTAAGGGTGTTAATCCAACCATTTGTGAGCTACAACCCCCAGCTGGCTGCCAGAACTGACTACCTCGTGTGTGTGTGTGTGTGTGTGTGTGTGTGTGTGTGTGTGTGTGTGTGTGTGTGTGTGTGTGTGTGTGTGTGTGTGTGTGTGTGTGTGTGTGGTGAGTCCGGTGGCGTGTATTATATGTGGTCTAGTATGTGCGTGAGGTAAGGAGCAGTGGCCGAGTGGATACAGCCCTCGCCTCATATCCTACAGGTCCCTGGTTCACGCCACGTTGAAAGGATCATGTCCGGGGTTTAACACAACACAGTCTTGATAGGGTGATGTAAGAGTGTCAGCTGGTAGGGTCCTCACACCCTCTTAGCGGTCATGGGTCGACCTCCTCTGGCACAGTGCCTTCCCGCATCAGGCACCACTAGCTGCTGATGCACTCTCAGTCCTGGCTCCATGGAGGGGGGGCGGTCAGGAGGGAGGCGCTGATGTGCCTTAGGTTTTATAAATCAGGTTGTCAAGCTTCGTAAATTTTTCGCTAAAAAATTATCAATTGTATACGTCATAGTTTAAGGAAGCCAAATGTGCTTAAAAATTACACCATATATCATCTGTTTTACTTATAGGAGCTGCACCAGAAGTTAAAGCGGTTGGACACTCACAATTTTGCATTAATGCTCTAAAAAACAGCCAAATTTGGTCTTAATTCATGTTAATTCACTTTCAGTTTATTCAGTCAAAATGTTTAGACGCGTAGCTGCCTAATATCACATTCGGAGCTTCCATATTAGCTAAAGACCTTCACAGAGTCTGTCTACACAACACCCGAACTTTACCCCTTGTACCTCAGGTCCCATTATGGGTGGGTTATCATGGTACCAGGTTCACAGAAATGGAACCCAACCCTTAGAGTCACCACACTCTAGACAAGGCAGGAGTCTCGAAACAGTTAACATAGATATATAGTCCGGTAGTTCGTCTATGGGTCGAGGAGTCAGGTGGAAGAATAAAATATGACATTTAACTCCCTCTAACCGGTATAAATTCACAATGGCCGCCATCGATACGTGATATATTTGCGGAGATAAGATGATTCAATGTCTTTCTCGTGGATACTGACCCCCCCCCCCTCCCCCTCCCCTAATGCACCCAGGAACAACTATTGATATATCATTAATAATAAACTGTATTTTTCCAAAGTTTGTTGTTTACGATGGAGATAATGAAAATAACAATGGTTCTTATGAGGGCCAGGTGTCGATGTAACAAAATGTATGATATGCTGATCAGACTCCCACATAAAAACTACTTCTTCAAACACGAATTCTAGATGCGGTCGACACCAACAACGATCAAATGTCGCAGAGGCTCATAACAATCTCTGGTGATAACTATGTCTGCCATGTTAAGTGCGAGTGTCATCAGAAATACACAAACTAGACACTTCTTAACTTTATGTGTATCAAAGTCACAAATTTGTGTGAAGTATCTCATGAAGTTTTATGTTGAGTCCTCACTAAAAGTTTCAACCAAGAATTACTGTGCATAATTGATGACGAACTGTGACTACACCCGGACCGCATGACTTCACTCACAGTATTGATTAACCGTAACACAGCTGCACTTACCCACCCGACTTGTCCTGTGTTCGGTTCATTGCTGCCTCCATCAACAACTGTCATCATGAAAGTGACAATGTGACAGGCCAATAGACCATAATATTGTAACTGCCCTCGTTCCAGACCAACCCACGACATCAACATGCAAACCAGACCTGGAGTGACTCACAGACCGCAATCAAGACACTCTTACCCTGTCAGGTCCTTCGTGAATTCCATGAACCAATCCGACGACCTGATCTACCAGAATATTTTATACTTGGGGGTCAAACTTACTCCTCAAACGACGGAGTCAGATCCAAACTGTATGACATTACTACATGGTCACTCTCGCGTTTGGGTCTCAGTAAAGTCCATTCGAATGAGATTTTACTTCCTCCCCGAGCACAGGTATCATGGAGTGCGAGCAATTCTGTGACCACACCAGTGAAAACCTCGCCAGTACCTCCCCATCCGGCCACACTGTCTACTCTACCAGGAGACATGCCCAAGAGTTCCTGTCACACCTCGACTAAACGGTGACACCCCCCATGCACTGTTACGAGAGAGTGTATTGTCCAGGAATTCCAGCTCATACGTTCAAATTTATCCCCTGTGCTTGGCGCCTTCTGTCTGATTAAAGTGGTTCTCAAGTGTGAAGCGAAATATCTTAAATGTAGAGGTGTAAATCTTGTCTGGTTGGAGTCAGGAGTTTTGGTCCAACTCTCACTCAGTAGAGATCGTAGCGCCGCTTATTATTGGGATGAAGTTGCTCCAAGAACCCATCCAGAATATGGTAAAGAGTTTGACATCATCTCGGAATTTCAGAAAAACGTGTCAAAAGAACTTGGTTGATTTAAGTGCAAGATCTGAAACTCTCTCAGTGATCTAGATCAGTCTATCGTGGCCCGTGGCAGCAAGGAAAACTTCAAGCTCTGGGCATTGTTCAAAAAATTATGTCACTGATAATTAACTTAATAAGAGCAGATCGTGGAGGTAAAACAGGTCCTATATGGTGTAATTTTTAGTACAATTAGCTTCTCTAAACTGTGACGTACGATTTATCATTATTTTAGCGAGAAATCTCCAAGACGCTCATGTTTGAAGGACCCACAGAAATAATCTACTTCTCCTCAGCTTAACAACCTTAACTTTTATGGAAGGTCTAGAACCATAAAACCTAAGGTGCATCAGCGCCTTCCTCCTTGACACATGACCCCCACTCCTCCTCCTCCTCCAGAACCAGAACATGTTACTGACACGTCCTCCACGGGGTCAACACACCTGGTCTGAAGGAGTGACTTGTATGGGTCCGGCACCTGTACCCTGGTTGTGAGGTGACCAAGCTAACCTAATCTAACCTTAATCTAACCTAACTTAACCTATCGTGCCCTAACCTAACTTTATTCCCCCACGGTGAGTCCAGCCCCCTAACACACACACAGTCAAGGGATGATATTTCATTCTGACGAGCTCATGTGGACGGCCGAGTTTGGTACTGATTCAACAAACTGAGGTGTGTGCGCCCGTGTGTCTGTGTGTGTGTGTGTGTGTGTGTGTGTGTGTGTGTGTGTGTGTGTGTGTGTCAGTCAGAAAATCAATTTATCTCTGTACACTCCACTGGTCTGTCACTTCACCTGTATCTCTCTATCTGCCTCCCCTACAGTACCACCTGAGCGGCCCTACCTGATGTACGGGGGTGCACAGCTGGCCCTCGACGCCCGCCTCACCACTAGGGAGGGCAACTCTATTACCCTCCATTGTGTAGTGGAGGGAGGCAACCCAGCCCCCTCCATCACCTGGCTCCTGGCTGATGAGGACGTCACTCCCTCCACCCAGGTGAGTTACTTCTCCCTACCACCTCAATCTCTTCCTTCCTTCCTCCCGCCTATCTTCTCTCTCTTCTTCCACCCACCTGCCCAGAACAATCTGTCTCTCCCTCCCTCCCACCCTCCCTCCATTCAGCCACAGATGCTCCTTCCCTCCCTCTCTCCTTCCCTCCATTCAACCACAGTTGCTCCCTCTCGCCCTCCCTTCTTTCAACACCCACCCAGCTCAATCTCTCCCCCCGTCCCTCCCTCATCAGGCAAGTATGATGTTACAGTCTCACGTCTTGAATGTCAAGGTGAGGAAGACGCCTGAATAATGAATACTGACTCTGCAGTGTGTGTGTGTGTGTGTGTGTGTGTGTGTGTGTGTGTGTGTGTGTGTGTGTGTGTGTGTGTGTGTGTGTGTGTGTGTGAGAAAGACAAACAGACAGACAGACAAATGAAAAAGACACAGAGACAGACAGACTAAGGTATAATTAATGAACAGTGGCTCTCTGCTAATTCACACACACACACACACACACACACAAGACCATTACCGCTGTACACCTGAGACTTAAATAACTATGTAACCATCAGTGTACAAACAGTTCACAGCGATAAGTTTAATTCCTCTGGTTAATGTAATCAATGATGCGACCAACAGGTGAAGTGAACAGGCCTGTACCTCTGTGTGTGTGTGTGTGTGTGTGTGTGTGTGTGTGTGTGTGTGTGTGTGTGTGTGTGTGTAAAATAGAAAAAATAGAGACAATTTCTTTATCTCATTATTTATATTTATTGAACCCTTCCACCTATTTATCTTTTATTTCTTATTATTTATCGTTCTATTTATTATTCCCTCTATACGCTTAATTCATTACCATACTGTTTTCATTATTATTATTATTATTATTATTATTATTATTATTATTATTATTATTATTATTATTGTTGATACGGCTGTTTTTGTTATTATTATTATTATTATTATTATTACGACCACTATTAGTATGACTATTACAATTATTACCATTACTACTATTAACACCATTACCATCACCATGGCAGATACGGTCAGAGTGGCGGGCGGGTGAGGGCGTGTTCTATAGCGTTAGCAACATGACGGTCTCCAGCGTCAACAAGAAGAACCACAACACGACCGTAGCCTGTGTGGTGCGTCACCCGTCATTACCAGTACCCATACCAGTACCTCTCAGGCTGAATATTGAGTGTGAGTATCTCTGAAGTGTTTCTCTGTGTCTCTTAGTGTCTCTTAGGCTATGTTCCATGTGCGAGCGTCCTGCGGCGGCATCGAGAGACCAGGGCGTAGACGCGCGACCTACTTCCCAAGGCGACCTGCGTCCCACCTGCCCTGCAGCGTCTTGCCAACGTAAACATGCTGTCTATACAACACAGGCGTTTGCTGGTACGTTTAGAAAATAATGCTTCCCAAAAGGATGGAAGTCGGAGAATCTCACCATCTCTACAAGGAACTTCGCCAAGATCCAAAGAAGTTTCACGAGTACACCAGAATGTATTCTGACTGGGGACGAGGCCTACCCACTCTGTGTATATGTGTTGGAACCCTCTCCTAGGAATACTGTCAAGAAAGAAAAGAGAATTTGATTACAGATCGTCAAGTGCCAGGCGTGTTGTAGAGTGTACAGTTGGAGTTTGTGCAATCGGACAATTTTAAATAAAGATATTAAAACAAGGCTGCTGTTGACATTGTACAGTGTGCTACACTTTTCCCTCTCATCATCATTGACACAGAGGGTCTGGACGCAATGTCATATGCAATTCAAGAATGTACTGTTGAGAATAACACAGCGCCCTCTAGAATAAACAATGCTTCACATTCTTGTGTAAAGAATGTGAGTGAAACATTTTGCCGCTACTTTAATATTCCACAAGGATCTATTTCTTGGTAAGATGAAGCTGTTAACAGTGGAAAATGAAGGTATTGCCTTCTTTAGTTTTGGCGTAGAATGTGAGGTCTCGCGTGACTGAAGAAGCGACAATCAAAATATTTGATCACTGCTTCCAGGTCACGTGTCTAGTTCCCGCCTCCTGGTCGCTCACGAACGCTTCACGCGCTACAAGGGACACATCAAAGAAAACACATATGTTTGTCCGCTACACCAAGGTAACGCGTTTACTCCTGTGTGGTCGCTTGATGCCGCACATGGGACACACCCTTAGTATCTTCCAGTGTCTTATTATCTCTCAATATGTCTCAGTACCCATACCAGTACCTCTCAGGCTAAATAGTGAGTATCTCTTAATGTGTCTCTTCCTATCTCTCAGTATCTCTTAGTGTCTCCCCAAATCTCCAGTATTTCTCAACGTTTTCCTATATCTCTCATCACCTCCCAGTATATATTTAATGGTGTTCATTATGTGTGTTGATGTGTGTGTATATTTTAAGTGTACAAGCACAGACAGACAGACAGACAGACAGACAGACAGACAGACAGACAGACAGACAGAGAGACAGACAGAGACAGACAGACAGCCTAGTATCAGACAGACAGACAGACAGCTACACCCCTGGCTGGTCATGGTCTTTAAACAGCTAATGAATCATCGGTCTCACGCTAAGAGCTGATTTCATTATGAGTCACGTGACGGATAATACTCTTAGCTGCTGAGCTGAGGGAGGGACGGTGAGGGAGGGACGGTGAGGGAGGGAAGGTGAGGGACGGACGGAGGGAGGGAGGGTGAGGGAGGGACGGAGGGTGTGGCACAATGGGGAACAGAAAGATACGGTGCAGTCATTTGAGAGAGAGAGAGAGAGAGAGAGAGAGAGAGAGAGAGAGACATATATTATTTTTCCTCCACTAACTCGCTATAAGAGAACTCATTAATACAATTTGGCCGCCATTTTGGACAGCCAGATCAGGTTAGGGTTAAGAAAGAGATTGTGTTACCTGAGGCTTATAACACCTTGTTGTTGTTATAGCAGATATAAGACTATTAACCTGAGATGATATACAGTCTTATAGTGATAGTTTTAGGGTCAGTCGGTCAGTCAGTCATTTAACCAAGCAGTCGGTCAGTCAGTCACTCAAACTTGGGCACGTATGTGTTTATAGTCGAGTCTAATATCAAAATCGACGCCATATTGGAACAAAAGTCGAGTCTGGGGGGTAATTTTGGCCGCCATATTGGAACAAAAGTCGAGTCTAGGGTAATTTTGGCCGCCATATTGGAACAAAAGTAGAGTCGGGGGTAATTTTGGCCGCCATATTGGAACAAAAGTCGAGTCTGGGGGTAATTTTGGCCGCCATATTGGAACAAAAGTCGAGTCTGGGGGTAATTTGGCCGCCATTGGAACAAAAGTCGAGTCTGGGGGTAATTTTGGCCGCCATATTGGAACAAAAGTAGAGTCAGTAATTTTTACGCCATATTGGGAACAAAAGTCGAGTCTGGGGTAATTTGGCCGCCATATTGGAACAAAAGTCGAGTCTGGGGGATAATTTCTACGCCATATTGGAACAAACGTCGAGTCGGGGGGGCACTTTGGCCGCCATATTGGGAACAAAGTCGAGTCTGGGGATAATTTTTGCCGCCATATTGAACAAAAGTCGAGTCTGGGGGGTACTTTATGGGCCATTTTCGTCTCAGTCTCACATCTTACGGTGAATTAAACTCAACATCTAACTTCCCTGGGAGATCTGTACCTGAGGCAGCGACCCATGACGGTATTACACGGAGGATGTGCCGTACCCACACATCACCACACATCCCAGCTACGTCACTACACATCCCAGCCACACATCTCAGCTACGTCACCACACATCCTAGTCACATCTCAGCTATGTCACTACACATCCCAGCCACACATCTCAGCTACGTCACCACACATCCTAGTCACATCTCAGCTACGTCACTACACATCCTAGTTATACCACAATATATCCTCACCCATCTCAGCTGCACCACAACACACCCTAGCCAAAACATAACACATCCTTGCCACATCACAACACATTCTTGCACATTTCGGCCACGCCACCACACATCCTGACCTCCTAACATATCTCAGCCACATCATCACACATTCTAGCCACACTACCACACATCCTAGCCACATCACAACACATCCCAGCCACACCACCACACATCCCAGCCACACCACCACACATCCCAGCCACACCACCACATCAGCCACCACCACATCCCAGCCACACCACCACACATCCCAGCCACCACCACACACCTGACGTATAAAATTTACCTTTAATAACAATGAAAAAGAAGAAAAAATGGAGAAAAGGAGAAAAGGGAGGAGAGAGAGAGAGAGATAATTAAGTCCCTGCGTGTACTTTATATAGAATTTAGCACGAGGCAAGAAAGTGCTATAATGATAATGTCACTGGTAATACCCAACTCATATAACATGACGGTGATAATTACACCCTTATTACCTCACAGTATAGTGATAATAACAATAATTACACTGTTATTACCTCACACGCAAATAATAACAACAATAATTACACTGTTATTACCTCACACTCAAATAATAACAATAATTACACTGTTATTACGTCAGACCTATAACAACGACAGCTGGGTGGATCACAACAATATACATCATAACATAACATTAAGTATTACGTGTGAAATTACGACCTTAATAACACACACATAACAGTAAGTGCTATGACAATGTTATATACAGCCGTGTCTCTCTCTCTCTCTCTCTCTCTCTCTCTCTCTCTCTCTCTCTCTCTCTCGTTCGTTCCCTCACAAAAACAAAGTCATTCTTCACACCTGTTTGTACCCTTGACGGAGGTGAGAGGGTATTGTCATCATGCTGTGTGTGTGTGTGTGTGTGTGTGTGTGTGTGTGTGTGTGTGTGTGTGTCAGTACTCTACAGTTTGTGAAGTGAAGGCGGTCGAGTACAGTGTCGGTTAAGCTGCTGCCTCCTTCTGTACCGATAGGAAATCTTAGTCTAAACTGTGTTGTATCCACATTATTCCTAACCTAACCTAACCTATCGTGCCCTAACCTAACCTAACCTAACCTAACCTAATGGGCTGTCAGACCTATGGGAAACGCGTACATAATAGGGTTAGGTTAAGTTTAGTGTAAGTTACGTTGCGTCGGGGTAAGTGAAGTCAGGTTAAAGTAGGTTTGGGGGGAGATAGATAAAGGTCATGTTGGGAGTAGGTTAGGTTAGGTTAGGAGTACGTTAGGTTAGGTTAGGTTAGGTTAGGTTAGGAGTACGTTAGGTTAGGTTAGGTTAGGTTAGGTTAGGTTAGGTTAGGAGAAAATTAACTTACATGACGCAACTTTCAGGTTCAAGCTTTACTGCAGATCACCCACATTGTATTATTTAAGAACATAAGAACATAAGAAAATAAGGAGTCTGCAATAGGCCGGTTGGCCTGTGCATGGCAGCTCCTGTCGAGAGTTACTACCACTCTCTATCATCCATGAATCTATCTAGCCTCCTTTTGAAACTTTCCAGCGTTCCAGCACTTACTACAAAGTTGCTAAGCTTGTTCCACTCGTCCACCACCTATTGTTATTTATACCCACATATTGTTATTTATACCCACCTATTGTTATTTATACCCACCTATTGTTATTTATACCCACATATTGATATTTATACCCACATATTGTTATTTATACCCACATATTGTTATTTATACCCACATATTGTTATTTATACCCACATATTGTTATTTATACCCACATACTGCTATATACCCACATACTGCTATTTATACCCATATTGTATAACCCACATAATGCTATTTAGACCCACATATTGCAATTTCTACCCACATATTGCTATTTATACCAGAATGTTGCAATTTACACCCAGATATTGCAATTACAAGCCGGATATTGCACAGCCTTCGGTCAATATTTTTCTGCTCGGGGTGGAGGTGATGATATTACAGGTGCAACACGACACCTGTCTCTGTGGGGAGGCAGGTGTTGAGTTACACCGCAAGGGGGACGATGCTGATGCTCTCTCTCTCTCTCTCTCTCTCTCTCTCTCTCTCTGCAGTGGTGTGTGTGTGTGTTTGTGTCTTTCTGTGTCTGTCTGTCTGTCTGTCTATGTCTAACACTGGTCTACACTGCCCCTCCCCTAACAGACGCGCCAGACTTCCGGTTACGTAGGTGGCCAGCGTGGGGTTCACCTGTGAGGGAGGGTAGCAGTGTCTCCCTCCTGTGTCACGTGGATGCCAACCCCTCCTCTAGCCCCACCTGGGTCAAAGGTCAGTCTTCTCCAAGGTCATGTATCACTTCCATCATTTAGGTCAACTGTTGATATTATACTGTTCATATTAGGTCAGAGGTCATTTGTATATATTAGGTCAGAGGTCATTTGTATATATTAGGTCAGAGGTCACTTGTATATATTAGATCAGAGGTCACTTATCAGGCTTACATCTCAGGTTACAGTTGAGTAATAAAATTCCTGACCTCCCTTCAGAGATCTGTTATGAAACTCTTGTCCTAGGTCATAGGTCAATAATAAAGCTTTAAACCCAGGTCAAAATTCAACCATAGGACATTTATCTTAGCTTAACCTAATATGACCTTATCTCAGTGACCTCCTATAATGACCCCATGTGATGTTTCTCCCTGAACCTGTCGTGACCTGTGTTAGCAGAGGGTGAAGGTGGGTCAACCGAGGTGGTGTCATCAGGGGAGTGGCTTAACCTGACCAGGGCCAGCAGTGATGACAGAGGCTGGTACAAGTGCGCCACCAGTCATGCCTTTGGTCACTTCGCCTCCCACTCTGTCTTTATCAATGTTCTGGGTGAGTACCATAGTTTATAGGGTACCATTGTAGTACCACAGTTTATGTAGCATCACAGTAATACTTCAGTTTATGTAGTGCCATAATAGTACTACAGTTTATAGGGTACCATTGTAGTACCACAGTTTATGTAGCATCACAGTAATACTTCAGTTTATGTAGTAACACAATAGTACTACAGTTAATAGGGTACCATTGTAACAGCACAGTTTATGTAGTACCATGGTAGTTATGTAGTACCACAATAGTACCACTGTAGCTTGTAGTACCACAGGTCATTTAGCACCATGTAGAGAGAGGGAGTTATTGCCACGCTCTACACATTGACTAAACAATAAACGCTCTACACCTGCATGTAACAGTATACCTGACAACGGTTCACAGCTATATAACAACGGCTTCATTGCCCTGTTAACGGTATAAAGAACAACAGGTGTGGACGTGTTATAGGTGTGGGCAGGTGTACAGGTATACTAACAGGTGTGATCGTGTTACATGTGAGGACAGGTATACAGGTGTGATCGTGTTACAGGTGTGGGCAGGTGTACAGGTATACTAACAGGTGTGACAGATGTGAGGACAGGTATACAGGTGTGATCGTGTTACATGTGAGGACAGGTATACAGGTGTGATCGTGTTACAGGTGTGGGCAGGTGTACAGGTATACTAACAGGTGTGATCGTGTTACAGGTGAGGGCAGGTCATCAGGGGTATCATCACACACGCCACAGCTGTTAAGAAAGACGTCGGGTGAGGGAGATGGTCGCCAACTTTGTCTACCTCACAACTCCTCCCTAGACGCTGACGCTACCTCCACAGGTAAACTGATTAACTCTCTTACCCCCTGGATATACCTACATTACTTAATTAATTCTATCTGTCTGTCTGTCTGTTTGTTTATCTATATTTCTATCTGTCAATCTATCTCTTATTTCCCTTCAGGTAGATACACTGACGACGTACATTGGGTCATCAAACTCACCTGTCCGACACAATAGACAAGGGTGGGTGGGCTAACTAGGCTAATTCACAGAAGTTCTGGACAACAGGTTACGGAGAGTAGTTGTGGCGACATACTTAACCATCGTGAAAGGTTTGTATTTTGGTCATAAGCGGCGGGAAGGAAGAACGATAGTGACTTCACCTATAATGAGAACAATGTGATTTGTCCTTCATTGACAGTCTATGTGAACAAGACCTCGGGACGAACCACTCCAGCTCATACCTGTCTTAATAGCCACCACAAACTATCTATCTACCTATCTATCTATCTATCTACCATGTAAAAAGTGTTCCACCCCGGAGACTTGACGCACCGTACAGCAAGCGGCACCTGAGGGTGGTGTGGTAGGCTGGACACCTTCACACCAAAATTGATCAATCCAGTTGGTGTCGAGTCTGAGAAGGTCTTAAGGGGAGTATACCTTTGTCGTGGACGGTTGGATAGACGGACGGACGGACGGAGAATATCAGTGCTATGACGCAATCTTCCCCCACTTAAACTATCTGTTGTAAGGCGCCTTAAGAATCCATGTGTGTGTGTGTGTGTGAACCAGCTGAAGCATCACCATGTCCTTCTCCCCGCCAGGTGGTGTGTTGGTCGTGGCGGTTAACTCCACTGTGCTGTCCATGGGTGGCCGGACCACCGCCCTCGCCGCCCAGGTGTGTAGCCGCCCACCTCTCACCTCCGTCATCTGGCTGCCGCCCCAACACCTGCCGCCTCTCAGACCCGGCCACACCGCGGACAGGTTCCACGCCCACAACCTCACGGTGAGTGTGTGTGTGTGTGTGTGTGTGTGTTATACTCATCTATATTGGTAGGATATACAGAAATAGATAGACATACACTGATAGATAATAAGAGACAATCATAACTAACCCCCCCCCCTTCACCCCACACACAGACGGGGGAGGCAGCGTGGTGCCAGTACACAGTGTTGACCATCGTGGGCGTGAGAGCCAGCGACGAGGGCGGCTGGGTAGTAGTGGCCGCCAATGAGAAGAGCGCCGACGCCGCCCTCATCCACCTCAACGTCACCGCCGCCGCTCATTCCGTCGCCGCTGGCAACGCCGCCGAAGGACATCACCACCACCACCACCTCACCCACAGTTTCTCCCTTTGCTGCGTCTTACTGTGCACCTTCACCTTACTGCCCTGACAACCCCCCCCCGAGTGCCACCCTCAACCTCTGCTATATTCCTAGGCCTACCTAACGGTGCCATTTAGGTCATCCAGTAGTGCCAACTTCGTCATCCACTAGGCCTATGGGTACCACCCGTCACCCCTAGGCCTATGGGTGCCACCTACGTCATCTACAAGGCCTATGGGTATTTCCTACGCCATCTACAAGGCCTATGAGTGTCTACTACGTCAACTACTAGCCCTATGGGTATCTTCTACGTCATCTACATGGTCTATGGGTGCCATCTGTCACCCACTAGGCCTATAGGTGTCTCTTACGTCATCTACAAGGCCTAGTGGGCGCCACCCGTCACCCACTAGGCCTACAGGTGCCATCTACGTCATCTACAAGGCCTATCGGTGCCTCCTTTACCCGCTGGTGCCAATTTCCTAGCTCGACTACAGTGTGGGCGCCAACTTCCTCCAGCTGCGGACCCGTGTGAGTGCCACTAAGTGCCACCTTCGCTGCCAGCCTTGTGGCGCAACACGCGGGTCTGTGTGTTGCATAAGTCAAATGTTACATAACTGTGATAGTGTCGTGTAGTGGCGTGCGACAGTAATGGCGCTGAGACAACAATGGCGTTGACAGTAATGGCGTTGAGACAGTAATGGCGCTGACACTAATGCCATTGAGACAGTATTTGCGTTGAGATAGTAATGGCGTCGATGTTAGTGTTTGAGAAAAATGGAGCTGAGACATTAATGCGTTGATGAATAATGTTTCTCAGTGACAGCGTTGAGAGTGGTGGCGTTGAGAGAGCCATGATATTCATACAGGGATAAGCGTTGACGTTAACAGTGTTTTATATATGTATAGCGATCACACATTAAACGTGCTAATCAAAATGTCTGACAGTGATGGCGTTACGAGGACATAGTTACGAGGACAGTTACGAGGACAGTTACGAGGACATAGTTACGAGGACATACTGTAGTTACGAGGACAAAGTTACAAGGACATCTTACGAGGACATGGTTAGGAGGACACATACAAGGACACTTAACGAGGACACAGTTACGAGGACAGTCAAGCTGTGTTGGGGACATAAAGCTATGGCGCAAGCATCAAGCTTTTGTGGTGACGACGTCAAGCTGTGGTGAAGACGACATCAAGCTGTGAAGGCGACGTCAAGCAGTGGTGAAGACGATGTCAAGCTGTGGTAGAGACAACGTCAAACTGTGGTGAAGACGTAGTCAAGCTGTGGTGCAGACGAAGTCAAAATGTGGTAGAGACGAAGTCAAGCTGTGGTTAAGAGGTTAAGCTGTGGTTAAAACATAAAGCTCTGATGATGACGTTAAGCTGTGGTGATGTTTATATTGCCTGTAGTTAGATAATTTGTCATATCATATTCTTAATGAACCACCACCTGAGGTGTTGCCCATTGTCGGTGTGGCCCTGCGAGTGTGGCCCAGTGTGGGTATGGCCATAGCTCTGGCTGCGTGTGGCCCTGGGTGAGTGTGGTACAGTGAGCATGTGGCCCTGTGTGGGTGTGGCTTAGAGTGAGTGTGTCCAATTGTAGGTTTAAGGCGGAGACCGTAGCAGCCATACGCTATACAGATCATGGGCCACAACTGTGCCACACGACCAAAGGGCATACAACCAAGGACCACACAGCCATGGGTCACACAGACATGGGCCACACAACTACTGATGACACAGTCATGGGTCACATAGCCACGGGCCACACAGACAAGGACAACACAGCGATGGCCACATTGTCATGGGCCACACAGTTACGAGTCACAGAACCATGGGCCACACTGTCATGGGTCACACAGGCAAGGGCCACACAGCCATGGGTCACACAGACATGGGCCACACAGCCATGGCCACATTGCCATGGGCCACATAGTCACGGGTCACACAACTACAAGCCACACAGCCATGGGCCACAGAACCACGTCCTACACTGCCACGGGCCACAACCACAGGCCACACAAGGACCACAGCCATGGGCTACAAGCACAGGCCACACAAGGACCACAGCCATGGACCACACAACCAAAGGCCACACAGTCATGGGCCACACAGCCATAGGCCACAAGCACAGGCCACACATCAGCGGGGCATACAGATATGGGCCACACAGGCATGGACAACAATCCCAGGCCACACAGTCGTGGGCCACACAGCCACGGACCACATATCAACGGACCACAACCCCAGGCCACACAGTCACGGAACACACATCAACGGGCCACAACCCCAGGCCACACAACCATGTAACACACATCAACGGGCCACAACCACAGGCCACGGAAGACACATCAACGGGCCACAACCACATGCTACAAAACCAAAGGCTACACAACAACGGGCCACAACTATAGGCCACACAGCCATGGACCATACATCAACGGGCCACAACCAAAGGCCACACAATCAAGAACCACACATCAACAGGCCACGCAGCCACGGACCACACATCAAGCCACAGCCACGGACCAGACAACCATGGCCAACAGCCACAGGCCACACAATCAAGGACCACACATTAATGGGCCACACAGCCGTGGGCCACACTGTCAGCTCTCTAGTATAGTTCCCTCAGCTTGTAACAGGTGGCCGCCACTGCCTTGTGTCGATGTTCTTGTAATAAATGTTTGTCTCTTACTGTTGTTTACTTCTTGTCCTTATTGAGAGAGAGAGAGAGAGAGAGAGAGAGAGAGAGAGAGAGTTGAGCCAAGCTTTACTTCAGCTTAACAAAGTACAACTAACACTTACCACCATTATAACGCTCCATGGATACTGACCTTCCATACTGTCAGCACTGCACTTAACCATCTTCACCTCCCCAACGGTAAAGTTAGGTACCCCCTTACTGCTGGGTGAACACAAACCAGCGTTTCTTAGAGTAGGGAGTGAAAACTATATCCACTCAGCCACGGCTTATTATGATCCAAACAGTTCATCCCAACACCTACTGTCTGTCTGTCTGTGTATATAAGGTAAGGCTTCACCACACCGCCGTCTCACCACTCAACAGGTGCTACTAACACCTGGATGGTCGTGAGGAGACTATTAACCAACAGGTGAGCCCAGGCAGCAGGTGAGGTCCCGTAGCCAGAAACCTAAACTGCCTGAAGACGATGACATGAACTCTCTGGGGGCAAGAGACAGGTGTCCTCCGTCCTGTGGGTGTTGTCACTGACACTCACAGGATAAGTGTTGGTGTGTGAGGGAGAGACACGGAGGCCTGCCACTCACCCTACTGTGTTATTTCCCAGAGGAGGGAGGTAGTGTGGGTGGTAGATGGATGATGGCAGAGGGAGGAAACGAACAAAAGATAAGATATACCTCCAGCAGTACAGAGATCATCTACACTACACTACGGGAGGTACACCCAGTAAGGCTCCGCTACCTACACAAAAAACACCTCAGATAACACCGACCATCACAGGGTAGCGACACCATCCACCCCTCCGCTGGGAAATAACAACCTCTGGATCTGCCATCAGTAGTAGAGGCCCTGGGCAGCTCTATCACCGGGTAAGCAGGTCCGCTATACTGTAATAATGGCGTCAGCGGCGGCACAACCCACAGTGGCACCCCAACAGGGAAGTGGTCAGCTGCGGGGTGGTTATGGTTGGCACTCGTTAACACCAACAGGAAGCGGGAGGGGGAGTGGCAATATCTGGCCTCTGGAACGTGACACTACCACCCCTCACACACACAGTGCCACAAAGACGTTCAACTGCACTGTGATGAGAGTAAGTGTGTTTACAATTACCATCAGAGTGACAGGACAACAAGCAATCTACTCTCTGTATACAGTCACAAGTATATGTTTACACTTGTCTAAAAGCTGTGTTTATTTTTTGTATAATTATGTCGTGATGTTGTTTGTCATAGTGTAGCAACAACATCTGTGGGGGGAGTTATTATACTGTGTTTACAAAGTCCCTTAATATTCGTGTTTACAGTTACGTTGATGTTTGTGTTTACAGTCGATGTTTTGTGATTGCCCCGATATGTGTTTACAGTTTGTTTATATGATTATAGATGAGTCTTTGTCCGGACCAGCCATTGTCCACCGGTCTAATATATGTAGGTGATGGCCAAGGTATTCATCCACCCTGTAGATTATCCGACACGCACACAGCCACACACACACACGCACGCACACACACACACACACACACACACACACACACACACACACACACACACGTGCCAGAGACTAATAATGGTGTTGTTGTTGTTTCTATACAAAAATGAGAAAATAACAATAGAGAACTTTCAAGGCAATGAATCTGGGGTAATAGGCCTCTCCCACCTTGCCCTCTCCACCCCCCCTCCCCCTTGCCCTCTCTCTTGCCCTCTACCCCTCTGCCCTCTCCCCCTCTCCTTGCCCTCTCCCCCCCCTCCCCCTTACCCCTCTCCTTACCCCCTCTCCCTTACCCCCTCTCCCCTTACCCTCTCCCCCTCTGCCCTTCCCCTACCCTTACCCTCTCCCCCTGCCTCTCCCTTACCCCTCTCCCCTTACCCTCTCCCCTTACCCTCTCCCATTGCCCTCTCCCCTTACCCTCTCCCCCTTACCCTCTCCTCTCTCCCCTTGCCCCTCTCTCCCCTACCCTCTCCCCTTGCCCTCCCTCTCCCTTACCCCCCCCTCCTCCTCCTCTCCCCTACCCTACTCCTTGCCCTCTCCCCCTTCTTCCCTTACCCTCTCCCCTTCCCCTCTCCCCTCCCTCTCTCCCTTCCCTCTCATACCCTCTCCCCTACCCTGCCCTTACCCTCCCTTACCCTCCTCCTCCCTTACCCTTCCCCCTCTCCCCCTTCCCTTACCCTCTCCCCTCCCTCCCTTACCCCTTACCCTCTCTCCAACTTCTCTCTCCTCCCCTCTCCCCTCTCCCTTACCCTCTCCCTGCCACCCCTCTCCTGCTACCCTCTCCCCAACCCTCTCCCTTACCTCTCCCTTACCCTCCCTTACCCTCTCTCCCTCCCTCTACCCTCCCTTCCCTCTCTTTGCCCTATCCCCCCCCTTACCCTCTCCCCTCACCTGTACCCCTCTCTCCCTTACCCTCTCCTTACCCCCTCCCCAACTCCTTCCCTTACCCTCTCCCCTTACCCTCTCCTTGCCCTCTCCTTACCCTCCTTACCCTCTCCTTACCCTCTCCTTACCCTCGCCTCTCACCCCCTCTCCCTTACCCTCTCCCTTACCCTGCCACCTGTCTCCCTTACCCCTCTTACCTCTCCTTGCCCTCTCCTTACCCCCTCTCCCTTACCCTCTCCCTACCCTGCTCCATGACCAACTCCTTCTACACGTCGACGATTTCAACCTCCCTACCCTTCCCCAACCCTCTCCCTCCACTCGTCTCCTTCCCCTGCCCTACCCCACCCTACCTTTCACCTACCTACCTCCCCCACATCATCTGCCAACCCGCCCACAGAACAGAAGGGACCATGAGACTCCGTTTACATCACCCTGTCACGTGAATGCGTTATATCCGAAATGCGAAGGAAAATGCATCTTATAGTCAGCGGGGCGGAACAGACCTGGCTGGCACTGTGTAAACCCCGCCTACAATAGTTTGACCAATAGTAGACGAGGTGTGGCTTAAGGTCATGTAAACAGCCTTGTTATTGGTGGGATTGATGCCTCCACGGGTAGTCAAGGTCGTAACTATGTGATGGAACCCCCCGCAAAAAATTATGTTTGGTTGTGAACTTGTGTGAGTGGCTAGGGGGCTACCGTCTGTATGATGCTTCTGAAGGTGAAGGAAGCGACGAAGCAGAACATAGTGTAAAGCTGAGTTGATTCCCCACGACGATAAGACCTGTGACGGGTTCTTGGTGAGTTAGTTAGACATTAGGTCTTGTAGTGATGATCAACTTGTTAATTTAATTGTGTTGGTTCAATCGTCTCTTTTACCACTGCTACACGTAAAGAACCCAGATGAGTAAGGTAGAGTCAGAAAACTGCAGTGTGCCTCAGTCACCTACAGTGTACCTCACAGTCACCTACAGTGTACCTCACAGTCACCTACAGTGTACCTCACAGTCACCTACAGTGTTCCTCACCGTCACCTACAGTGTACCTCACAGTCACCTACAGTGTACCTCACAGTCACCTACAGTGTACCTCACCGTCACCTACAGTGTACCTCACCGTCACCTACAGTGTACCTCACCGTCACCTACAGTGTACCTCACCGTCATAGAATTAATGACATCCCTTTGCAATAGTGACAACATGTTTTATGTACAGAAAGTAGAGTCAATATTATGTGAGAGGGGCGGCCTCCCAGGGCACGGTGACAGTTAACCACAGGCCCAGAGACACCTTCTATCTGTGACACAGTTCTTGTGAGACCGTGTGGGAAAAACTCCACCTCTTCAGGTACCCAATCACGGGAGCATTATTTTACCACTAACCAATGGCATCGCTTAAGTTATACATGGGGAGGAGCTTACGACACATTAGACACGCCCTTAACATTCCGTATATAAAACTGCCCAAACTTTAATCAGAATTGGAAGATTTTTTTTCCATCAACTGGAGCCAAGAGGGGTGGCTGGCTGGCTGCCTTAACCCTCAGGGAAAGTATTACTATAAACTTTGGTTAGTGTCTGTCAGCTGTCGCCCATCTTATGTCCATAACGTAACCTTGTCATCACCTACAGCCGCCCACATGTTATTGGCAACTGTTCTCCTCACGTTACCGATTCATTCATGAAGTGATTCCGACGGTGTCACATGTTCTGAAAGGTTATCGAGGGGTGGAACACTATACTGTACCTGTAGGCAACTGTATCTCACCTACATTGTACCTCACCTACATTGTACCTCACCTATATTGTACCTCATTTATAGTGTACAGTCAGTCGGAGTTCATCCCCCCTACATTGGCTCTCATCCTAACAACTTTACCTGGCAATGCGTGGTGAAGTAAGGCTGTATGTAACTGTTATTGGTGGATCTATTTTCGGCTGCATTACTGTCAGGATAAATAATAAATAATCCAAAGTAATATTTGTATAATAATAAACTATTCCTCATTATTTAAGACCACGAGAAGTTTCCAGGTGTTTGAATATGTGCTTAAATAATGAAGAAAATTATATTAATGAATTACCAACCCAATTATAACCAGGACTACCACAAGATTCTTACCAACGTAACTACAACCAGGACTACCACAAGATTCTCACCAACCCAACTACAACCAGGACTACCACAAGATTCTCACCAACCCAACTACAACCAGGACTACCACAAGATTCTTACCAACCCAACTACAACCAGGACTACCACAAGATTCTCACCAACCCAACTACAACCAGGACTACCACAAGATTCTCACCAACGTAACTACAACCAGGACTACCACAAGATTCTCACCAGCGTAACTACAACCACAGCTGCCACAGATTCTCACCAACCCACTACAACCAGGACTACCACAAGATTCTTCCCAACCTTCTAGCCAGAACTACCACAGATTCTCACCAACCCAACTACAACCAGGACTACCCACAGATTCTTCCCCAGCAACTACAACAGAACTACCACAAAGATTCTCACCAACGTAACTACAACCAGGACGCTACCACAAGATTCTCACCAACGTAACTACAACCAGGACTACCACAAGATTCTCACCAACCCAACTACAACCAGGACTACCACAAGATTCTCACCAACCCAACTACAACCAGGACTACCACAAGATTCTTACCAACCCAACTACAACCAGAACTACCACAAGATTCTTACCAACGTAACTACAACCAGGACTACCACAAGATTCTCATCAACGTAACTACAACCAGGACTACCACAAGATTCTCACCAACCCAACTACAACCAGGACTACCACAAGATTCTTACCAACCCAACTACAACCAGAACTACCACAAGATTCTTACCAACGTAACTACAACCAGGACTACCACAAGATTCTCACCAACCCAACTACAACCAGGACTACCACAAGATTCTCACCAACCCAACTACAACCAGGACTACCACAAGATTCTTACCAACCCAACTACAACCAGAACTACCACAAGATTCTTACCAACGTAACTACAACCAGGACTACCACAAGATTCTCACCAACGTAACTACAACCACAGCTGCCGCAAGATTCTTCCCAACCCAACTACAACCAGGACTACCACAAGATTCTCACCAACGTAACTACAACCAGGACTACCACAAGATTCTCACCAACGTAACTACAACCACAGCTGCCACAAGATTCTCACAACCCAACTACAACCAGAACTACCACAAGATTCTTCAACCCAACTACAACCAGGACTACAAGATTCTCACCAACGTAACTACAACCAGGACTACCAGTTGCTTCTTCTAGCCAAACTACCACAAGATTTTGTACTACCAGCCAGGACTACCACCAGATTACCAACGTAACTTCAACCAGACGTTCTACGATTCCAGCTGCCACAAGATTCTCACCAACCCAACTACAACCAGAACTACCACAAGATTCTTCAACCCAACTACAACCAGGACTACCACAAGATTCTCACCAACGTAACTACAACAACCAGGACTACCACAAGATTCTCACCAACCCAAAAAGAACAACACGATTTTTCCTTGCCTACTACAACCAGGACTTACAGATTTCACCAACGTAACTACAACCAGGACTACCACAAGATTCTCACCAACGTAACTTCAACCACAGCTGCCACAAGATTCTCACCAACCCAACTACAACCAGGACTACCACAAGATTCTTCCCAACCCAACTACAACCAGGACTACCACAAGATTCTCACCAACGTAACTACAACCAGGACTACCACAAGATTCTCCTACAACTACAACCAGAACTACCACAAGATTCTTCCCAACCCAACTACAACCAGGACTACCACAAGATTCTCACCAACGTAACTTCAACCAGGACTACCACAGATTCTCACTAACGTCAACCACGCTGCAAGATTCCCTCCAACCCACAACAACCAGGACTACTACAAGATTCTTCCCAACCCAACTACAACCAGGACTACCACAAGATTCTCACCAACGTAACTACAACCAGGACTACCACAAGATTCTCACCAACCCACTACAACCAGAACTACAAGATTCTCACCAACCCAACTACAACCAGGACTACCACAAGATTCTTCCCAACCCAACTACAACCAGGACTACCACAAGATTCTCACCAACAGCCAGCTAGCCAGGACTCACAAACAACACAACCAAGAACTACCACAAGATTCTCACCAACCCAACTACAACCAGGACTACCACAAGATTCTTCCCAACCCAACTACAAACACCACAAGGTTTCTCACCAACCTATGGACACTGCTACAGATTCTCACCAACCCAACTACAACCAGATTCCACAAGATTCTTCCCCAATACAACCGCTATCAAGATTCTTCCCCAACTACAACCAGAACTACCACAAGATTCTCACCAACGTAACTACACAACCAGAACTACCACAAGATTCTCACCAACCCAACTACAACCAGGACTACCACAAGATTCTTACCAACCCAACTACAAACAGGACTACCACAAGATTCTCTAACCCACTTCACAACCAGGACTACCACAAGATTCTTACCAACCCAACTACAACCAGGACACCACAAGATCTTCCCACCCTGTGGAACTACCACAAGATTCTTACCAACCAACTACAACCAGGACTACCACAAGATTCTTCCCAACCTTCTCTACAACCAGAACTATCAGATTCTCACCAACCCAACTACAACCAGAACTACCACAGATTCTTCAACCCAACTACAACCAGAACTACCACAAGATTCTTCCAACCCAACTACAACCAGAACTATCACAAGACTACTGACAACAACTGACAGGATTTGCCTACCAAGTTTGCTGGCTTTGTACAAAATTGTGGACTCACATCAGATTGTCTACAATACAACATGACCCACATTTATGGTCTGTACTCAGGCGTGTGTCAAATGGCTCAAACTGTTGTGTGATGTATTCGTTAAAGGGAAGATTAGTCTCACACTGTACCTCACCTACACTGTACCTCACCGGTATACCACACACACTGCTCCATGTGTGTTAAGGGTGATGTCGGCCCCGGCATGGCCAGATGGTTGTAATTAGCTGACATACAAGAAAAAGTTTTCTCCTTTGGAGGATGCTGCCTTCCACTACCCCCCCACCCACTCCCCCACCCCTTCACTATCGTCTTCCCTCCTTGAGCACTCTCCCCCCCCACTTACCCTCCCCCACACACCCCTCTCCTTGGGTTCGTCTGATGGGTTAAATCATGAACAACTTTCAATGTTTACACCGCTGCAATATGTTGGTTGTTGGCCCACACACCTGGATGTTTGGTGTTTCTCCTCCTTCTCTCACCTGTCTCTCCCTCTCTCCTTTCTCTCCCTTCCCGCCTCTCTCTCCCCTACGTCCGTACTTTTATGCCTTCCCTCCCTCCCCTCTCTCCAACCCCCCTTTCCTCCCTCATTCCGTCCTTCACTCCCTCTCTGTCATTTATTCATTCCTCCTTCTCTCCTTCTTTCTTACTCTCTCCCTGATTCACTTCCTCCTTCCATCCTTCACTCTCTCCATCTGTCCTTCCCTGCCTCCTTCCCTCTCCTCAATGTCTCCCCTAAATTTAAAGTTTTGACCTTTTGAAAGCTTCCCTAAAACACAGAGCCTCGGCAATGATTCGAAAAAAGTCAACTAGGGGATCGATACTCGGCACTCAGAGGTGTTGTTGTTTTACATTATTTAAGTAATAGGTTGCAGTTCCATGCGTGCTGGAACTCTATATTGATATGTATATAGAGGGACAGAACAAACAGTTTTATTTATATATTTTACTGTATAAAGGTTTACTCGGGAATATATATTTTTCATTTTCGATTCATTAAAATGCAATTTCATCACACAAGTGGGTAGGGCGTGCGGGGATTTTGGTTTAAAGCGCGCTGGCTGACGGCTGACGGCCGTTGGCTGACGAGCGGGAACGGTCAGGTTGGACGTTGGAACGTGAGAGAAAAGTTTACTTGCGCTGAATCATGCAGGCGGCGTTTGTTTTTGCCAAACACAACGACTTTGGTATGGGTATGCAACTGGCAGCCAGAAACCGGAAGGTTTGTTCTTTCACCTTCCGGTTCACGCTTTAAACAGGCCTTTAAAGTAAACGTTGGGGACGCTGCGACAAAGAATATATAAACAATGAATGTGAGGGGTGTGTGTGTGAGTGTGTATTGTGTGTGACGTTTGACTAACTGTGGGGCGTGACTCCCGCAGTGGTATATGATAAGTATAATAAAATAACGCAAACCAGAGGCAGTAAATGCAGCACCAAAGAGGCCACTAAACGTTATGTCAGTGTTAATTGACATTGAAATATAACGCTAACATCACTTGGACGCTGAGTTGGTAATACTTTATCTGCTGTTTAACCATGGCGGTTGGTTGTGGGTTGTGTACTATTATGGCCGAGTTAATGGTGAAACAATTGTGGTTTATCTGAAATTGGTAGAACCAATCATATATAACAGTCTCAGCAAAGCCTAACCTGATAAAACCTAACCTACTTCTTCTAACCTCTTCAACCTACTTCTTAGCCCAGCCCAACCCAGCAGCACCCAGCCCAACCCAACCCAACTAGCCCAAGCTGGCAGCCTTTTGGTGGTGTAACGTGGGCGGCACGGCAATGTGAACGGTGACTCCCCATGCTAACATGCAATGCTATATTTGTCGTTTATCGGGGATTTGTATTACTTATTTATAAATGAGGCGCCGGGTTTCGCCTTCAGCGAGGATAGGTTCCGAGGCCTGACCAGGAACGAGCTGACGACGACTTGCAGCCGCTGAAGTTGTGCCATGGTACGTTTAATCGTTTTAAAGGTCTAGCCTCACACCACACCGTCTCCGTCATGGTTCTTCCCTCGGCAGCCACAACGACCTGTGACACAATGCGTCACCTAAAGTTGTGGAGAACACTAAGTGGACGGCGGTTTCGCGTGTCATTTGCTGCGCCCATTTTATTCATTGCAAAACACTCAGAAAGCGGGAGAACGGTTCATGTGCTGAAAAAGCGTTGACGAAACGCTGTGAGGGGGAACTTGTAATAACCCCCGACTTCTCTTGCTTATTGGCAGAGCAGGATAATGCGGACGAGTTACGGAATTCTCTTAAAGCTTGTGATAAGTTTAAACGCGGCGCGTTGGGGCGGCAGATGTACTCCAGTGCTGTTGATAGCTTTGTTTAGTGTCATCCAGTAACAATAATAATGGTTGCCCTCGTTGGCGAGGATGGCCGGCACAAGGGCCACCTAGGCGTGAATTTGTTTGAGGTGTAGAAGCTGTTGCCACTTCAACAACAGAGGTTATTGAGCTACATCACCCAGTGTCAAAAATAGTCAAGAAGACTGACAACGCCAGCTGCGCTAACCGTTGCCCCGGAACACGATCAATCGTTAACATCAGGTCACGTTGCGCTGGGTAGAAGGATGGCGTGGCGCGTGGTTTGCGTGGGTCGGACTTTAGGGGTCCGCTCGCTTGCGAGGCGAGCATGTGATATTACACAAAGTCTCGCTGCGGTGTTAATTCTTTTTCTCTATACCACAGCTGGCTGGTAGACCGTTCCATAGTTCTACCACCACTACAGCAGGCTGGTAGGCCGTTCCATGGGTCTACCACCTACAACAGCTTGTAGGGGCCGTTGCGATTCTGCCGGCGCTGTGTCGAATGTTTTCGTTAAGTTTGTTCTGCATGATAACTTGGCGACCTTGTAGTCACGTCCCCTCGTGCTTTGGTGGTGCAGGCATCGTAACAAATTAGCGGGTTCATGTGTTCTACATCTCTCTGGGTTGAGGTATTCGTGGGGTTGTGGATGATAGGATGACGTAGTTTAGGGGTGTCTTCTGTTTTGCATATAGGGATGTTAGTTGAGTTTGGTTTTGCATGCCTTTATTCGATGGGGCATTTAATTTTATACGTTGAAGGGCATATATTTTTTGGAAATACATTGGCATGCATAGATAACATGTAAGCTGGAGATGTGTTTACGTTGGGGCGTTTTTATCGTACATTGATATATTAAGGGACTTTGGAACTTGCCGGTGCGCTTTGTTTGTACTGAGTTAGAAGATTAAAGATTAAGAGGCGTGGTTTATTTCGTACTAACGGTATTCAATAAACGTATCTGAGTTAGGAAGAATCTCAGTCTGCATTCGTCTACCCCCAACAAACTATGTGTCGTCGTCATTACCGAATTGGCGTAGCGGCATTTTCAATTGCCAGACAAAAGAATTTTAACACACACCTTGACACGTGTTGACCTAACCTGTCAAGTGAGGTGCAGATCTACAAACCTGTTCTAGAATTATTTTGAGGACAGATAGATATATAGATAGATAGATATATATGTAAATAGATAGAGAGATAGATAGATGAATGAATGAATGACAGAAACACACACACACACACACACACACTGAGAACGACAGACACACAGACACACAAAAAAAACAAGAAACAGACAGACAGACAGACAGACAGACAGACAGACAGACAGACCCAAAAGCCACATACTGTCTAAAGTAATAATCACATTAACTGGCAACCGGTATTCTGGGAAGATCGGATCAGTTAATACCAAGACAAGTTAATTATCTGAAGTGATTACAACAGCACAAAATTATAGTGCAAATAGTGAGAAAAATCCTTCATTCTTAAACAACAACAACAACAACAACAACACTACCTCCACCACTCCCACACTGCTACTCCCCACCACAACTTTGCATTTACCACCCAACAAAAACACCTGGGCTAACATTATCACGGTATACCTGTAATTATGGTACGGACGTTTGGATGTGTATGCGTTGGCGCCGCTGAGGACATATAGGTGACTTGCGGTGCGGCTTTGGTGAAGTGCGTGGTGATGGTGATATTAATTTGAACTGATGGTGTTAGGTAGTAGTGATGAGTGGTGAAATTGAAATTGAGGTGAAATTGGTGGTGGTGGTAGCGTGGTGGTGACAAAGTGACCAATTAATTAATTAATTAATGATGAATTGATGATGGTGAATTAATTATTATTAGTGTCGATAATTAATTGGTGAGGTAGTGAAAGTAATAGTGATAATTGGTAATTAGTGAAATAGTAGTGATAGTGGTAGTGGTAGTAATTAGTAGTAGTAATTAGTGAAAGTGGTAGATGAAGTAGTATTAGTAATTAATTAGTAGTAGTAATGATAGTAATTAGTAGTAGTAGTGATAATGATAGTGAAAAGTAGTGTTGGTGGTGATTGGACAGTGGTATTAATTGAAATTAGTGGTGGTGGTGTGGTGGTGGTGTTGACGGTGAGGTGGTAGTAGTAATTAATGATAGTAGTAGTGTCTGGTACTGGTAGTCAATTGATAATGAGTGGTACTGGTAATTAATGGTGATAGTGGTACTGGTGGAGATGATATGATGGTACTTCGATTGATGTAGTGGTGCTGTTTAAAGGTTAGGGATAAGTGGGTGATGGTGGTACGTTGGGTGGTGTTTAATTAGGAGTGATAGTGTGTGATATGGTGGAGGTGATAGTGGTACTGGTGGAGGTGATAATTAGTACTGGTGGGTGATATGAGTGGTTACTGGTGGGGTGATAGTGAAACACTGGTGGGTGATAGTGTTACTGTTGATAGTGGTACTAATTGGAGGTGATAATTAATTACTGGTGGATAGTGGTACTGGTGGGGTGGTGGGCGGTACTGGTGGAGGTGATAGTGGTACTGGTGGGAACGTTGATGGAACGGTGGTGGCGATGGTTGTTTCGGTGGTGATGAAGTATTACTGAATTCTGGAGGTGATAGTGGTACTGGTGGGGCCGACGACACTGGTGGAGTGATGTGTTTGGTGGTGTTGGTGGTGGGTGGTGGTGCGCTGGTGGGGTGATGGTACTGGTGGAGGTGATAGTGGTGCTGGTGGAGTTGGTGTGTGGTGCTGGTGGAGGTGATAATGGTGCTGGTGGTGGTGATGGTGGTGCTGGTGGAGGTGATGGTGGTACTGGTGGTGGTGATAGTGGTACTGGTGGAGGTGATGTGGTATGGTGGAGGTGATGAGTGTGGTGGTTGTGTGCTGGTGGGGTGATGTTGTGTGTGGTGGGGTGTGAGTGGTGTGCTGGTGGGTGGTGGTGGTGTGGTTGGTGGTGATGGTGGTGCTGGTGGAGGTGGTGGTGGTGGTGGTGATGGTGGTGCTGGTGGGTGATGGTGGTGCTGGTGGTGGTGATAGTGGTGGTGGTGGTGGAGTGATTGTGGTGGTGGTGCGGTGGTAATTTGGTGGTACGGTGGGTGGTGGTGATGGTGGTGGTGTCTGGTGGAGGTGATGGTGTGCTGGTGGGTGATGGTGGTGCTGGTGGGTGGTGATGGTGGTGCTGGTGTGGTGGTGGTGGTGGTGGTGGTGGTGATGGTGGTGCTGGTGGAATTGATGATTGGTGCTGGTTGGATTGATGGTGGTGCGGTGGTGGGTTGGTGTGGCACTGGTGGTGGTGAGTGAGTGGTGGTGATGAGGTACTGGTGATGGTGGGTGCGTGTTTGGTGAGGTGGTGATGGTGGGGATGGTGGTGCTGGGTGGGGGTGTGAGTGGTGGTGCTGGTGGGGTGATGGTGTTGTGTTTTGGTGGTGTGGTGATTGGTGGGTGATGGTGGTGGGGGTGGTACTAGTAGTTGGTGCTGGTTGGAGGTGATGGTGTAGTACTGGTTGAGGTGATTAATTACTGGTGGAGGTGATGTGTTGGTTTAATGGTGGTGATGATGGTACTGGTGGTGGTGATTTGGTGATGGTGGTGCTGGTGGGGTGGTAGTGGTAGTGAGTGGTATTTTTGGTGGGCAATTTCTGGTGGAGGTGATATGTGGTGCTGGTGGTGGTGATGGTGGTGCTGGTGGTGGTGAGTGGTGGTGGTGGTGTGTTATTGGTGGTGTTTGGTGGGGCGGTGGTGGTGGTGGTTGGTGGTGGTGATGGTTGGTGGTGATTGGTTGGTGTTGGTGGGTGGTTATGGTGGTGGTGATAGTGGTACTGGTGGAGGTGATAGTGCTGGTGGAGTGTGATAATTGTATTGGAAGTGGTGATGAGTGATAATGGTGCTGGTGGAGGTGATAGTGGTACTGGTGGAGGTGATGTGGTACTGGTGGTGGTGATAGTGGTACTGGTGGAGGTGATAGTGGTACTGGTGGTGGTTTGGTGGAGGTGATGGTGGCAGGTTGAGTGCTCTGGGTGTTTGTGGTACTGGTGTGTGAGCGGTGGATCAATGTGCAAGGATGTGTTGGTGCGAGGGTGTTAGTGACAGAAGTTGCTGGTGGAGTGGTGATATTTACTGGCTGGATGTGATGTAGTGTCAATTGGTGCTGGTGGAATGAGGTTGTTTTGGGTTATCGGTGGCGCGTTGTAGATATTGGTGCGGGTAATGGTGATGCTGGGTGCGACGCCTGGATCGTGAAAGTGAACAGGTTGGGCTGGGGTTACTGGTGTGTTGGGATATTTAATTTTAAGGTGATTGGTAATGGTGGCGATGGTGTGGTTACTGGTGGTGGTGATAGGTGGTGGTGTGGGTGGTGATGGTGGTGCTGGTGATGGTGATGTTGCTGCTGGTGGTGATAGTGGTGCTTCTGGTGGTGAAGGTTGGTGGTGATGGTGGTGGTACTGGTGGTGGTGATGAGTGGTACTGGTGGGGTGATGAGTGGTGCACGGGTGGTGGTGATGGTGGTACTGGTGGAGGTGATGGTGTGGTGCTGGTGGGGTGAGCAGTGGTGCTGGTGGAGGTGATGGTGGTGCTGGTGGAGGTGATAATGGTACTGGTGGGTGATGGTGGTACTGGTGGTGGTGATAGTGGTACTGGTGGAGGTGTGTGGACACTGGTGGGTGATGGTGGTACTGGTGGTGGTGATAGTGGTACTGGTGGAGGTGATAGTGGCAACTTCATTCTCTGGTGTTCACAACCTCTGACAGTATGGGACCAAGTGCAAGACGTTTCTGCACAAGACTGGCCGAGGTGTTATGTGAACAGAAGCAGCAGCCCAGAAGTTACGTTACAGCCTGGATGAGATGTCGACTGTCCCTCTCTCTCCTTAGGTCTGCTCTGCTTTGCCTCAGGGGAACGAGATCTTCGGTCCCTAAGCCAACAACAGTCGCAGATATTGACTACGAGGCAACAGTCACTGAATGCCACATAGATCTGCAGCTCAACTAACTCAACACAGCCAGGGTCGCTAATTATGTATTAGGATATTTAATTTTAAGGTAATTAAATGGTGGCGAAGGTGTGGTTACTGGTGATGGTGATAGTGGTATTGGTGATGGTGGTGGTGGTGATAGTGGTGGTACTGGTGATAGTGGTGCTTCTGGTGGTGATAGTGGTGCTTCTGGTGGTGAAGGTTGGTGGTGATGGTTGTGGTACTGGTGGTGGTGATAGTGGTACTGCTTGTGGTGGTGAGACAGTCTCACAGCACCGAGTGCAGTATTAGCACTACAGCAGGCAGCGTGGGCTCTATCAGGGAGTTTCATTACAGCAAGACACTAACGGGGCTTAAGGTGAAGTGCTGGTAGTAATGGTGGTAGTTGTGGTAGTAATGGTGGCAGTTGTGGTAGTGGTGATGGCGGTGGGGCTATTGGTGCTTTTTATTATTATTATTATTATTATTATTATTATTTTATTATTATGTGTGTGTGTGTGTGTGTTTGTAAAGTTGTATTTTTTATATCTTAATTTTATTATAAACATTATTAACATATATCATCATAACAATACGCGGTGTGTGTGTGTTAGCATAGTGTGGTGGGGTGTGGTGGGCATGGTGTGGTGGGGGTGTGTGGGGCATAGTGTGGTGGGGTGGTGGGCCATGGTGTGGTGGGGTGTGGTGGGCATGGTGGTGGGGTCTGGTGGGGCATGGTGTGGTGGGGTGTGGTGGGGCATGGCGTGGTGGGGTGTGGTGGGCATGGTGTGGTGGGGTGTGGTGGGGCCATGGCGTGGTGGGGTTGGTGGTGGGGCATGGTGTGGTGGGGGTTTTAAGGCATGTGTTGTGGGGTGTGGTAGGCATGGTGTGGTGGGGTGTGGTGGGGCATAGTGTGTGGGGTGGTGTGGTGAGGGCATAGTGGGGTGAGAGATGATGGTGGGCATAGTGTGGTGGGGTGTGGTAAGGCCATAGTGTGGTAGGGTGGTGTGTGGGCATAGTGGGGTGGGGTGTTTTAAGGCATGTTGTGGGAATGGTAAGGCATAGTGTGGTGGTGGGTGTGGTAGGCGTAGCGTGGTGGGGTGTGTGGGCATAGCGTGGTGGGGTGTGGTAGGCATAGTGTGGTGGGGTGTTTTAAGGCATGTGTTGTAGGGTATGGTAGGCATAGTGTGGTAGGGTGTGGTGGGCATAGTGTGGTGGGATGTGGTGAGGCACAGTGGGGGTAGAGGGTGTTTTAAGGCATAATGTGATGGAGGTGTGGTAAGGCATAGTCTGGTAGAGGTTGTGGTAAGGCATAATGCGGTAGGGTGTGGTAAGGATAGTGCTAGGGTGTGGTAGTATGTTAAGGCATTGTGTGGTAGGGTATGGTAAGCCATAATGTGGTAGGGTGTGGTAAGGCATAATGTGGTAGGATGTGGTAAGGCATAGTGTGGTAGGGTGTGGTAAGCCATAATGTGTGGTAGTATGTAGATGAGACGTGACTAGACATGGCTGCAATGTCTTCCCAGTCCGCGGCACTTTTGTAATTCCTCCCCAGGATGCCAAATTCTTGGTATTTGCATATGCCAAGACCTGCCTGGCGTGTTAAGATGCCACTTGACTTACTGCTGGTGCTGAGGACGTGGAGGGAGTGTGGCGGTGGGACGTGGAGGGGTCGCGGAGGGAGTGTGGCGGTGGCAGAGGGACGTGGAGGGAGTGTGGCGGTGGGACGTAGGGGTCCTGGAGGGAGTGTGGCGGTGGCAGAGGGACGTGGAGGGAGTGTGGCGGTGGGACGTGGAGGGGTCACGGAGGGAGTGTGGTGGGACGAGGAGGGGTCGCGGAGGGAGTGTGGCGGTGGCAGAGGGACGTGGAGGTGTGGCGGTGGCAGAGGGACGTGGAGGGGGTGTGGTGGCAGAGGGACGTGGAGGTGTGGCAGAAGGGACGTGGAGGGTCCGGAGGGGGTTATGGAGATGGTGGAGGGACGTGGAGGGGGTTGTGGAAGTGGTGGAGGGCATGTGGGGTGAGGTGGGATATAAGTGTTGGAGGATTGTGGGGGCGATGGGGGGTATGGTTAGTGTTGGAGTAAATCTAATAGTAGTAGGGGAGTGTAAGTGGTGGAGGAAGTGTAGTAGTGGTGGAGAGAGTGTCATGGTTGGTGGAGGAGAAGGTTAGAAATATAGAATAAAGATACTAAATATCTCTCACCCCAAGACTATTACGCCACAGAGAGACATCATCACATCAGGAAAATTGAACCTGAGAGACAAAAATAGACACACAAAAGGCATATCTCTCAGGGAAATGAACACTCGAGCTGAGACACCTTATAGTATAAAGCTGGGAGGAAACTTTCTCATATAACTCAGCCAAGAATTTGTGTGGAGGAGGAACAAGCCCGCTTCTTAACCTCTTGAATAATGTATAGATGGAGTCCCCCGCTCACCACGTCAACTGTGAAGTGTAAATTTGTATAGTCTGCCCGAGAGATAGTGTGTGTTACTTATTATTATTATTATTATTATTATAAGTGGTGGTGGTGGTGGTGGTTTATGGTAATGGTAGTGACGGTGGTAATATAAGTAGCGATAGTAATAATAGTAGGGTTATTATTATTATTATTATTACTATCATTACATCTACCATTTAAAACACAAAGAGATAAAAAACTAGACTCTACTAACACAGTGGAAAACTGACAGAAAAGTGACAGTGAAAAAGGTAAACAAATGTGTGTGTGTGTGTGTGTGTGTGTGTGTGTGTGTGTGTGTGTGTGTGTGTGTGTGTGTGTGTGTGTACAGTGGAGGCGAGTGAAATGGGGGGTAGTGGACAGGCTATTCACTCCACCTCATAATAACAAAGTGAAAAACACCCCTGGCCATTACACTATATAAAAGGCATGGGAGGTGTGTCTACCTAAAGGACTGGTAACGTGGAAAGATTAGCACATAGTTACGGGTCTGATTGGTAACCTGTACAAATTAGCAACGCCTTTCGGGATCGGATTAGTAACCATGCACAGATTAGCAACTAGCATTGACTGGCCAATACGCAGAGAGTTTCCCAATCTCCCTTAAATCGTAATAAATCGGGCGTTTCAGGACTCAGTAGATGTTGTTGTGATGCCTAACGTGTTTATTCTATTGTACCTCAAAGCTGGAGAATTAGTGTTGTGTTTTGGAAGGACAGACTCGGACAGGTGTGTGTGTGTGTGTGTGTGTGTGTGTGTGTGTGTGTGTGTGTGTGTGTGTGTGTGTGTGTGTGTCATATGTATAAAGATAACAAGACGCATAAATTGGGTTGTGGAATGGTGCAAAGTGTATTAACTGAGTGTACCCCAAGCCAGAGATGCTGTGGGATGTCTGAATTACGAGAGAGCAGTAAAGTGGACAACGGAAATGAGGGAAAGAATGCAAAGTGGTGGACGTCAAAATGGAATAAGGTTAGTAAGTGATTAAGAGAAAGAAAGAAAGAAAGAAAGAAAGAAATTATAAGATATAAAGATAAAAAAAAAAATAAGATAATTAATGATATAAGAAACAGAATAAACCACATACGTCACGTCACACCCTGTCATTAATGATGTGACACAAGGGAACGAGATGTGAGGCGCTTGAAGAAAAAGACTAAGTTGAAGAGAATTATTTTTAAAAACTTTACTGATGGTTCAAGTGAGGGCAGCGAGGTGATAGTTGGGAAGAGTTAAAACGACGAGCTTCTTTTAGGACAGGGAGGAAGTGACGCATATTGACGGGAAGAAGAGAGGAGGAGGAGGAGGAGGAGGAGGAGGAGGAGGAGGAGGAGGATATCATTGGGTACAGATTAGAGAGATGAGTCCTAAGTTACATAGGCAGTTGACTAGTTAAGGCGAGATCTCAGACACTTAACACTAGTGCCAGATGCATTGGTAGTAATAGTAGTAGTCACTGATGGTAGTAGTAGTAGTAGTAGTAGTAGTAGTAGAATTTACAGATGCATGTTTAAATGTACGGTAGTAGTAGTAGTAGTAGTAGTAGTAGTACTAAATGATATGTTGCAGCAACTATTGCTGTATGTTCCAGAAAATTTGACAAAAGTAGCTATAGTGCAGGAGGTGGCGCCTTGAACTGGTTAACTACGTTACTGATAAGGGCAAATTTGTTTCAGTCTTAATAAACAAGAATTTACAGATGTCATTGCTCTAAGGTACGGTCGGCCAGTAGAAGGTTTGCCCTCCCAATGCGTGTGTGGCTCTTCCTATGATGGTGACCACGCCATGGTCTGCAAGAAGGGGGGCTTCATATGCATGAGGCATGACGAGGTAAGGGATCTCACAGCAAATATGTTGAAGGAAATCTGCCGGGACGTCATGGTAGAACCGACCCTCCTTCCATTGGATGGCGAGATCTTCCAACACAGGACTTCAAACACATCTAACGAAGCCCGTGTGGACGTCAGCGCTCGAGGATTCTGGACGCGGGGACAGCGAGCTTTCTTCGACATCAGGATTTTTTATCCCATGGCCGCTTGTCACCGTAACCTAGCTCTCGATGCTGCACATAGGAGGAACGAGAACGACAAGAGACGGGCATATGGGGAGAGAATTCAAAATGTTGATCAAGGCAGCTTCACTCCTCTAGTGTTCACAACCTCTGGTGGGATGGGCCCAAGTGCAAGATGTTTCTACGCCAGACTCGCGGAGTTGATCTCCGAACAGAAGCAGCAGCCCAGAAGTTATGTTACAGCCTGGATGAGATGTCGACTGTCCTTCTCTCTCCTTCGGTCGGCTTTGCTCTGCCTCAGGGGAACGAGAGCTTCTGCCCTACTCCGACAACTGCTGTAAATATTGACTATGAGGCTACAGTCACTGAATGCCGCATAGATCTGCGGCTCAACTAATCTAACACAGTTAGGATAGCTTCTTATGTATTAGGATATTTAATATTAAGGTAAATAAATGGTGGCGAAGGTGTGGCTATTGGGGGAGGCTGGAGGCCACTATAAAAAAAAGAAAAAAGTAGTAGTAGTAGTAGTAGTAGTAGTAGTAGTAGTAGTAGTAGCTAACCCGAACCAAAACTGCACAAATTGTGTTTGTGCGAGAAACAACCGACCATGTGTGGATTGCAAGAAGCGAGACCAGTGTCGGAACCCACGTCGCAGGGAGCCGACACAGGTGGCCACAGTGGAAATCGCCGGGACCCAACTACCCGATGATATCCGAAATGATAGCAGTGAGTCTACTCAACCCGAAAATGTAGTACTAACAAATGCTGCTCCCTTAGTAGCAGGTGTCCACGAGGAGAATGAGAGACAGCCGCCTCAGTGGAATGGCATGTCGATGGAAAATGCAGACATATGGGTCAAAGAAACCTACTCAGAAATTGTCAAGTGGTCGCCCACTAACTTATTTGAACCACCCAAGTGTGCGGCCACCAAAGAAATGATTCGGGAGATGACTCACTTCATGACTGATTACACTCAGGACCGCTTCCTCGCCCCCCTAGCTCTTCAAATACTGGCAATAATACCACATCTATTTTGTCAGAGGACACACACAAAGGCTAAGCACAAAGAAAATGTGGCAGCAATGAAGAGAAGGTTGACAATGTGGCAGACTGGGGCCCTAGATGATCTCCTATGTGAAGCAAGAACACTGCAGGAGAGACTAAAATCTACGGGTGACGGAAAGCAAAACACCGATGACGTGGCAAGACAATTTGGAAACAAAATGCGTGTGGAAAAAGTGTCTCTCGCGGTAAGATCTCTCACACATGAATCCTCCGGTGGAGTGATGCCAATAAACAGAGCGACATTAAAACTATTGAAAGAGAAACATCCCCCTGCAAGCGAAGATGAAGGCATCAGGCTCCAGGGTGCTTATATCCCACCAAACGCTGTCCTGTTCGAGAAAATAACAGGAGAGATGGTGTGGAAAAAGGCACTGAAGACTCGAGGCGGAGCCGGCCCCTCAGGTCTGGATGCAAACGGTTGGAGAGTCATCCTCAGCACAAACAAGTTTGGCCCTGTAGCAAGCGATCTCTGCACTGCCATTGCCACCCTTGCAAGAAAGCTTGCATCCTCTTGCTGCCATCACCTCCAGGCTCTGACGGCCTGCCGCCTTATTCCTCTGGAAAAGAAACCAGGATGTAGACCTATAGGGGTGGGGGAAGTGCTGAGGCGGATCATCGGAAAGTGTATAATGGAGGTGGTAAAGGATGATGTCAGGGCAGCAGCAGGGAACCTACAAGTGTGTGCTGGCCACCAGGCTGGTGGGGAGGCGGCCATTCACGCTATGAGATTGATATTTGAGCAGCGTGATTGTGAGGCCGTTCTCCTGGTGGATGCTTCAAACGCATTCAACATACTTAACCGCAAGGCGGCACTGCACAACATCAAGATCAAGTGTCCTAGCTTTGCGATGTATGTTGAAAATTCGTATAGGAATCCTTCAGACCTCTACGTAGTAAACAACAAGGCTCTACGAGGTGATACCATCCTACAGTCGACCGAGGGAACAACACAGGGAGACCCCGTTGCAATGGCAATGTATGCAACAGGCCTATCAGTGCTCCAACAAGAAATAAAGTATGAAACAACTGGGGTCAAACAAGTGGCATATGCTGATGACCTCACAGGAGCAGGAAAAGTGGAGGACATCAAAAAGTGGTGGGACCTGGTAACATCGCGAGGTCCATAAATAGGGTACCACCCAAACGCCAGCAAATCCTTCCTCATCGTGAAGCCAGATCATTATGATCGGGCTGTGGAGGTTTTCGGCGAAAGTGAGGTCAAAATAACTAAGGACGGCCAAAGACATCTAGGCGCAGTAATTGGCACTACGGACTTCAAGACCCAGTACGTAGGGGGAAAGGTGAACGAGTGGGTTAGCGAAATCCATGCTCTATCGGAGATTGCTAACACAGAGCCACATGCGGCCTTTGCAGCATTCACACATGGAGTCAAGCATCGTTGGAACTACCTGATGCGTACCATCCCTGAGATCCGACCCCTCCTCCACCCTTTGGAAGAAGCAATCAGTGTCAAGTTCATTCCCAAACTAGTGAAACACCACGACTTAACCCCAGTAGAAAGAACACTTCTTGCACTTCCACCAAGACTGGGAGGGATGGGACTAACTAATCCAGAGGAGATTGCTGACTCTGAACATCAAAATTCACTTAAGCTCACGGCAGCCCTCACTGACCACATAATAGCCCAGAATGCAACAGGGGAAGTGGACACCAGCGAAGTTAATAAGATCCGTAGATCCATTACAACAGATCGGCAGCACTGCCAAAATGACATGTTGCAGCAATTATTGCTGCAGGTTCCAGAAAATCTGACAAAAAAAGTAGCTATAGCGCAGGAGGTGGGCGCCTCGAACTGGTTAACTACGTTACCGATAAGGGCAAATGGTTTCAGCCTTAACAAACAAGAATTTACAGATGCCATTGTTCTAAGGTACGGTTGGCCAGTAGATGGTTTGCCGTCCCAATGCGTGTGTGGCTATTCTTATGATGGCGATCACGCCATGGTTTGCAAGAAGGGGGGCTTCATATGCATGAGGCATGACGAGGTAAGGGATCTCACAGCAAATATGTTGAAGGAAACCTGCCGGGACGTCATGGTAGAACCGACCCTCCTTCCACTGGATGGCGAGATCCTCCAACACAGGACTTCAAACACATCTAACGAAGCCCGTGTGGACGTCAGTGCTCGAGGATTCTGGACGCGGGGACAGCGAGCCTTCTTCGACATCAGGATTTTTGATCCCATGGCCGTTTGTCACCGTAACCTAGCTCTCGATGCTGCACATAGGAGGAACGAGAACGACAAGAGAAGGGCATATGGGGAGAGAATTCAAAATGTCGATCAAGGCAGCTTCACTCCGCTAGTGTTCACAACCTCTGGTGGGATGGGCCCAAGCGCAAGATGTTTCTACGCCAGACTCGCGGAGCTGATCTCCGAACAGAAGCAGCAGCCCAGAAGTTATGTCACAGCCTGGATGAGATGTCGACTGTCCTTCTCTCTCCTTCGGTCGGCTTTGCTCTGCCTCAGGGGAACGAGAGCTTCTGCCCCTACTCCGTCAACTGCTGCAGATATCGACTATGAGGCTACAGTCACCGAATGCCGCATCGATCTGCGGCTCAACTAATTTAACACAGATAGGATAGTTGCTTATGTATTAGGATATTTAATATTAAGGTAAATAAATGGTGGCGAAGGTGTGGCTATTGGGGGAGGCTGGAGGCCACGTTTAAAAAAAAAAAGTAGTAGTAGTAGTAGTAGTAGTAGTAGTAGTAGTAGTAGGCAGTGGTAGTAGTCGCAGTAGTAGTAGTAGTAGTAGTAGAATGAGAATGACAAGAGATTCGTATGCGAACAGATAATTCACAACCTCTGGCGGGATGGGACCAAGTGCAAGATGTTTCTACGCCAGACTCGCGGAGTTGATCTCCGAACAGAAGCAGCAGCCCAGAAGTTATGTTACAGCCTGGATGAGATGTCGACTGTCCTCTCTCCTTAGGTCTGCTTTGCTTTGCCTCAGGGGAACGAGATCTTCGGTGCCTAAGACAACAACAGTCTCAGATATTGACTAAGAGGCAACAGTCACTGAATGCCACATAGATCTGCGGCTTAACTAACTCAACATGAATAGTTACTTTTGCATTAGGAAAGTTAGGTAATAAAATGTGTGAAGATATGACTCTAAGGGGAGGTTAGAGGCCGTAAAAAAGCAGTAATACTAATAAAAGTAGTAGTCACGCCTTGTACTACCACACACACACACACACACACACACACACACACACACACAGATGAAGGCTGGAGGGTGTGTTGTGGTAGGTCATTGTCAGAGAGTGGAGGACTCCTGTGTGGACAAACTGTCTCCCTCACCCCTCCACTAATGAACTGACAGCCAACATCAAGTTATCTCTCTCTCTCTCTCTCTCTCTCTCTCTACTGTTGCCCGCCCCCCTTGTTCATTTATCCCTCCCTCGTCTCCACCCATCCCTACCTAGATTCAAACCTCCCTACCATATTCCCTCTCTCTCCTCCCATCCCCTCATCTCTCCTTGTCTATCTCTCCCTCCCCCACATTACCTCCCTTCCTCCTCTCATTTCTCCTTGTCTCTCGCTCCTCCTCCCCCAACATTACCTACCTACCTCCCTCCCACATCCACTCCCTTACTCCCTCCCTCTTTCACTCTCGCTTTCATCTCTATTTTGTCACTCACTCCTTCCCTTCCTCCCTCCCTTCCCCTTCTCTCCATGGCCCCATCCCCCTTCCATTCCTCACATTTACGCTCCCTTCCTTACACTAGAACACGAAGATGGCGTTAAAAATGGCGAAGATACGGCACTGAGACTGTACTGGGAGGCGCTCTCTTATTCCGTGTACTGGGGAAATATTTTATAAGCAGGAACGTTTAAGTGTAATGAGGCTGATTTGCATATGTAATGTACTTATTCATCTTGTGTGAGAGGCGAACAGACACACATGCACATCCCACACACACACATGCACATCCCACACACACACACACACACACACACACACACACACACACACACACACACACACACACACACTACTACTACTATGATACAACGATATGAGTTATTAGGAATGTCACCTACGTTGGTGAGTTCTGAAGTGACTAAAGAGGGCGATACGGGACCGGCAGGATCGTTCACAGATGTTCACATGTGGTGGGCTACATCTAGTGCGGGAGGGGCGGCGGCAGCGTCTTTCCGACGCTGGCGCTTGTCTGCCTCATTATGCAGTCGGGCTAATTCGAAAGTATTGACACCGTCTCGTGTGGTGCTCCTCCAAGCGTTACAGTGTGGAGTGATCGTCTCCCAGGTGAGGGGCTCGATTTGGCACTTTTTCAGGTTTGTCTTAAGACTATCCTTAAACCTTTTCAGTTGCCCGCCAGCGTTACGTTTACTATTCGTTAGGTGACTGTAAAGTAGCTGCTTTGGCAGTCTACTGTCGTCCATGCGGGTAACATGGCTAGTCCAGTGTAGTTGTTCATGGATAATGGTAGCCTCGATTCTCCTACAGTTGGTGTCAGCAAGAATACTGGCATTTGTTCTCTTGTCTTCCCAGCAAACTCGGAGGATGGAACGTAGACTACGTTGGTGAAGAGTTGTGACTAGACTCCCAGCAGTCATCTCTGCCTGTCCCCGTCGTCATTCGTCCGTCGCCATAGGACTTTTGGGGTATAGGGGTTTTGATGATGATGATGAGAGGTTTGATGAGCATGAGCTGGGTGAGTTGATTTATGTGGTGAGGCAGGAGCGCAGGCTGCAACCACACCTCTTGGCTCTCCCTTTTTCTAATCCAGTGATGCAAGTGTTGCAACGACTGGGGAGAGGGAGAGTTGCAATGGACTACCGATAGCCCAGTTGTTGGGTTTCGCCTTAGTAGCCTGTCCATCATGCATTGCCTTCGTCCGCCGGTGTAGTCGTTGGCTTACCATGTTGGTCTCCTCTTCCGCCTACACCGCCGTTGGGGTCTTGTTGGAGCTCTGTAAGCATGTCTGCCTGATGCGGGGCTCCACCACAGACTTTTCATTCGGGGTTTACTCCCGTAGCCTTACACCTACCAAGGTCAATCCACAAGACAGCGGGGCAATGGTTGATATGCGCCAGGACGTGTCCACATGCCAGTGGGCCTGTGCGCCGACCCTCTGGGGCCCACTACTACTCCCAGATTCCCTGTTGGTCTAGCCTGGGCCCACGAAGCACACGCACACACACACACACACACACACACACACACACACACACACACACACACAGACTCCACATCCACGTAAACACACTCAAACACAATACTTGACATATAACACTCATTTTCTATTCCTTTGTACACAGTTGAGGGGAGCAGAGGTAAACTTTGAGATCAGGGCATTATTCTCTTCCCACACACACACACACACACACACACACACACGCACACACACACACACACACACACACACACACACACACACACACACACACACACACACACACACACGTACCAACTTAAAGATTTTTCCCTGAGTCAGTTAAATCCCTGGAATCTCCCTGGATAACAAACCTTATTGACTGACTGTCTCATTGATTGACTTATTGAATTGATATACTCACTAACCTAACCTAACCTAACCTAACGTTTCCCGGGGTGAGAGGAGGGAGGGAGGTCGGGAGTAGAAGCAATTTAGAGCAACAATGTATTGAACGTAAACAAATATTAAATGTTGCGTTATTTGAATAAGACCTCTTGTGTGAGCATAGTACTTACTGTTACCCTTGTTGAGAGAGAGAGAGAGAGAGAGAGAGAGAGAGAGAGAGAGAGAGAGAGGGGGGGTGTGTGTGTGTGTAAAATGGTAGCACAAAGGATGGGGGAAACAGAGCGAGAGAAGAGGAAGAGAGAGAAAGGAAGGTAGAAAACGAAGAGAGAGAGATAGTAGGGAATAAGGGAGTGAGAGTAGGGAAGGAAGAGAGAGAGAGAGAGAGAGAGAGAGAGAGAGAGAGAGAGAGAGAGAGAGAGAGAGAGGTGGGCATCACGTCTCATAGCCTGCCATTAGAGATTCTATTGTATGTCTGTTATTCTGTTTCTAAGTCTGTTTACACCACAAATGTTGAGGTTCATACTGTTGTTGTTGTTAGCATATTATATCTGTGCATGTCTGTCGGGAATGATATTTTACACACACACACACACACACACACACACACACACACACACACACACACACACACACACACACACACACCACAACACAACACACACACACACACACACACACACACACACACACACACACACACACACACACACACACACACACACACACCACAACACAACACAAAACACACACACACACACACACACACACACACACACACACACACACACACACACACACACACACACACACAGTACATAATTTACCTGTCGCCTACACCATCTACGACTCTCAACATGGGTTTACAAAGGGAAAATCTTTAACAAATCTGCTGACGTTTTTTAGGTGTCTTCGAGGTAGTAGATAATGACGAAAATTACGATGTTATTTACTTAGACTTTAGCAAAGCGTTTGACAGAGTACCACATCAGAGGCTTCTGAGAAAATTTAAGTCTCATGGTATCGAGGGGAAAGTTTTAAATTGGATAAAATCATGGCTCACCGATAGAACACAGAGGGTCAGCGTAGATGGTGTTAAATCTGAGTGGGGCTGTGTAACCAGTGGGGTCCCCCAGGGGTCAGTACTAGGCCCACTATTGTTCATAATCTACATAAACGCTCTAGATACTGGGATCAGCAGTGACATAATCAAGTTTGCGGATGACACCAAAATAGGGCGTCAGATTAATTTAGGGCAGGATGCAAATGCACTACAGGAGGATTTAAATAAAATGCAGGAGTGGTCAGAAAAATGGCAAATGAAATTCAACACCAGCAAGTGCAGCGTACTTAATATTGGAAGAACAAATACTGTCAATGTATACAGCCTTAACAACATCAACCTAGAGAAGTCGACTTGTGAGAGAGACTTTAGGGTATCTGTAAACCCGGACCTACGGCCGAGAAAACAGTGTGTTAATGTTCGAAATAAGGCAAACAGAGTATTAGGTTTTATATCTAAAAGTGTAAGTAATAAGAGTGCGGAGGTCATATTGCAACTATATCTTGTGCTAGTCAGGCCGCACCTGGAATATGCTGTTCAGTTCTGGTGCCCTTATTATAGAATGGATATCAATTCACTGGAGTCGGTGCAGCGAAGAATGACGAAAATGATTCCGGGACTTAGAAACCTTCCATTTCAGGATAGGTTAAAGAAACTAAACTTGCATTCCCTAAAAAGACGAAGAGTGCGGGGAGATATGATAGAAGTATTTAAGTGGGTGAAAGGAATCAATAAAGGTGATATAGATAAAGTTCTTATAATATCCGAGCAGGATAGGACTCGGAGCAACGGATTTAAGTTGGATAAGTTTAGGTTTAGGAGGGAGATAGGAAGGAACTGGTTCACAAATAGGGTGGTAGACGAGTGGAACAAGCTTAGCAACTTTGTAGTAAGTGCTGGAACGCTGGAAAGTTTCAAAAGGAGACTGGATAGATTCATGGATGATAGAGAGTGGTAGTAGCTCTCGACAGAAGCTGCCATGCACAGGCCAACCGGCCTATTGCAGACTCCTTATTTTCTTATGTTCTTATATAGTTAAGAAACAAAGATGGCGTCGAAACAGTGCTAAGACTCTACCAGGTACAGGAATCAGCAGCTCTACGAAAGCCTTACCTGACTGACTGACTGACTGGCTGACTGTCTGACTGGCTGATTAACTGGCTGTGACCACCACGCCCCTCTCCCCATCACATTCTTCAGTTCATCTTCAATCACAGTCAAGATTGGTAACGATTAGTAGTAGTAGTAGCCGGTGACGATTGGCTAATACATCAACACGGTCTAATTAATACTCTCGTGACCTGACTTAAACTTTCCATTTCAATTAATCACTTCGAATTTAGTTCAAGGGGTCGGATTGGTAACCTGTACTAACTAGCCAATCCGCGGAGAGCTTCCCAATACACCTAATCACCCAGTGTGAGTCAAATTTTGCGCTTCACTTGTGTAGTTTAACATTAGTTACGGGTCTACTTAGTAACGTATAAACATTAGCAAATTGTTCTGGCTCGGATTGGTAACGAGTACAGATTAACAAATTGTTCTGACTGGCCAATCGACCGAGAGCTTCCCAATCCTCCCTAATCCGTGCTGTGGTCGAGGCAGCCTCTCATCTACCAGCCTTAATATAGACACAAAATTGGTTTTACAGAGAGAAATTAAATCACACACGTCCGTTGCTGCCATACATGGTGTGTGTGTGTGTGTGTGTGTGTGTGTGTGTGTGTGTGTGTGTGAATATTTAACCGGTATATGTAGTGACAGTCGAGACAGACAGACAGATAGACAGACAGACAGACAGACAGACAGACAGATAGACAGACAGACAGACAGACAGACAAACAGGTAGACAGCCAACCAGCCAACCAGACAGACACAAACAACCAGCCAGCCAGCCAGACAGACAACCAGACAACCAGCCAACCAGACAGACAGATAGACAGACAAACAGACAGACAGACAGTATCTCCTGAGGTAAGACCGTACAAGTGCTGACAGACAGGAGGGAAGGTGTAACACTTGCTTCATCAGGTGTAAGACTAGCGGTGAGTGTTAGTGAGCCTGAAGCCTTATACCTCACACCCTCCCTGACACACTGATCCACTGAGTCACACAAACATTCTCACCCTGACTCACACAAACATTCACACCCTGACTCACACACTCACACACTCATTCACACATTCACACCCTGACTCACACACCCATTCACACATTCACACCCTGACACACTGACTAACACACTCATTCACACATTCACACCCTGACTCACACACCCATTCACACATTCACACCCTGACTCACACACTCATTCACACATTCACACCCTGACTCACACACTCATTCACACATTCACACCCTGACTCACACACTCATTCACACATTCACACCCTGACTCACACACCCATTCACACATTCACACGCTGACTCACACACTCATTCACACATTCACACCCTGACTCACACACTCACTCACACTCACACACCCCTGACTCACACACATTCACACATTCACACCCTAACTCACACTCATCACACATTCCACCCTAACTCACACACTCATTCACACCCTGACACCCTGACTCACACACTCATTCACACATTCACACCTAACTCACACACACCCATTCACCCCTGACTCACACACTCATTCACACATTCACCCCTGACTCACACTCATTCACACATTCACCCCTGACTCACACTGACTCACACTCATTCACACCCTGACACCCTGACTCACACACTCATTCACACATTCACCTAACTCACACACTCATTCACAATTCACCCTGACTCACACACTCATTCACATTCACACCCTGACTCACACACCCATTCACACATTCACCTGATACACACCCATTCACACCTGACTCACCCATTCACATTCTGGTGACTCACCCATTCACATTCACACCCTGACTCACACACCCATCACATTCACACCCTGACTCACACCCATTCACATTCACACCTGACTCACCATTCACATTCACACCCCCTGACTCACACTCATTCACCATTCACACCCCTGACTCACACTCATTCACACATTCACACCCTGACTCACACTCATTCACACATTCACCCTGACACCTGACTCACACTCTCATTCACACATTCACCCTGACACACACTCATTCACACATTCACCTGACTCACACACTCATTCACACATTCACACCCTGACACCCCTGACTCACCATTTCACACATTCACACCCTGACTCACACACCCATTCACATTCACACCTGACTCACACACTCATTCACACATTCACACCCTGACTCACACTCATTCACACATTCCACCTCACCCTGACTCACACACTCATTCACACATTCACACCTGACTCCACACTCATTCACACATTCACACCTGACTCACACACCCATTCACATTCACACACTGACTCACACACTCATTCACACATTCACACCCTGACTACACACCTCACTACCTCATTCACACACTCAGCTCTCCCTAACACACTCTCTGACATTCTGTACCAGTTTTGTCCTGTGAATGTAAAAAATGTCTGAAGAGAGAAAAATATGTTGAGAAACCCTCAGGTGTGTGTGTGTGTGTGTGTGTGAGTGTGTGTGTGTGTGTGTGTGTGTGTGTGTGTGTGTGTGTGTGTGTGTGTGTGTGTGTGTGTGTGTGTGTGTGTTGTGATGGTGGTAGGCCTGGGTGACGACTCGTACACCGACCAAGAACTCTTACAGTGTAACCTCGACGAGAAGCCTGGGCCCTTAGTGCTGGGCCTTTGCTGGGCCTGCATCTGGGCCCTCGCTGCTGGGCCTCACTGCTGGACCCTCACTGCAGAACCCCTCGCTGCTGGGCCTCACTGCTGGACCCCCACTGCAGGACCCTCGCTGCTGGGCTGAGATGGTTCAAGTGTACCCAGTCCGTCTCGTTCAATTATTATTTTCCCAACTCGACGTCCTGACGTAAACTTCCTGACGTAAACTTCCTGCCGTAAACTTCCTGGCGTAAACTTCTTGACGTAAACTTCTTGACGTAAACTTCCTGACGTAAACTTCCTGACGTAAACTTCCTGACGTAACTTCTTAACATAAACTTCTGACGTAAACTTCCTGGCGTAAGCTTCTTGACGTAAACTTCCTGACGTAAACTTCCTGACGTAAACTTCCTGACGTAACTTCTTGACAAACATCCTGACATAAACTTCCTGGCGTAAACTTCTTGTATAAACTGACATAAACTTCCTGACGTAAACTTCCTGACGTAAACTTCCTGACGTAACTTCTTGACATAAACTTCTTGACGTAAACTTCCTGGCGTAAACTTCTTGACGTAAACTTCCTGACGTAAACTTCCTGACGTAAATTTCCTGACGTAACTTCTTGACATAAACTTCCTGACGTAAACTTCCTAACGTAAACTTCCTGACGTAAACTTCCTGACGTAAACTTCCTGACGTAAACTTCCTGACGTAAACTTCATGACGTAAACTTCCTGACGTAAACTCTGAACTCGAGGAGATGAAATATAGTGAATATAACTTCACGGCTTTAATTACTGGCTGGAGTGGTACGACTGGCTGTTGGAGTGAGTGGTTGACTGACTGTTAGAGTGAGTGAGTGACTAACTGTTGGAGTGAGTGGCTGACTGACTGTTAGAGGAGTGAGTGACTAACTGTTGGAGTGAGTGGCTGACTGACTGTTGGAGTGAGTGGCTGACTGGCTGTTGGAGTGAGTGGCTGACTGACGGTTGGAGGAGTGGCTGACTGACTGTTGGAGTGAGGAGTGACAAACTGTTGGAGTGAGTGGCTGACTGACTGTTGGAGGAGTGGCTGACTGACTGTTGGAGTGAGGGGCTGGCTGAGTAACTGAGTGACTGACTGTTGGAGTGAGTGGCTGAGTGGCTGTTGGAGTGAGTGGCTGACTGGTTGTTGGGGTGAGTGGCTGACTGACTGAGTGACTGACTGTTGGAGTGGAGTGGCTGACTGACTGTTGGAGTGAGTGAGTGACTGGGGTGAGTGGCTGACTGACTGTTGGAGGAGTGACTGGAGTGAGTGGCTGACTGTTGTGAGTGACTGCTGGAGGAGTGGCTGACTGACTGTTGGAGTGAGTGGCTGACTGACTGTTGGCTGACTGACTGTTGAGTGAGTGAGGACTGTTGAGTGAGTGGCTGACTGACTGTTGATGATGATGACATGATGATGGTACACACACACACACACACACACACACACACACACACACACACACACACACACACACACACGAAAAGACAGAGACACACAGACAGTCACAACACGAACAGACTGACAGACAGACAGACAGACGCACACACACACACACACACACACACACACACACACACACACACACACACACACACACACACACACACAGACAAACAGATTAAGCTCACAGCACAGAACAACAGTAACCTCAGCACTGGGGGGGGGACTGGGACTGGGAGGGGGGGGGGGGGCCACTCCCCACACACACTACACTGGGGTACACTGGGACTGGGCTACACTGCCTACACTGGGCACACTGGGGGCACCTCCCTACACTGGGCTGCCTACACTGGGGGCCACTCCTACACTGCCACACTGGGCTGCTCCTACACTGGGCTGCTCCCACACTGGGCCGCTCCACACTGGGGCCGCTCCTACACTGGGGCACACTGGGCCACTCCCACACTGGGGCTCCTACACTGCCCTACACTGGGCCTCCTACACTCCCCACACTGGGCTGCTCCCTACACTGGGCTCTCCCACACTGGGCTACACTGGGCTGCTCCACACTCCACACTGGCCTCTACACTGGGCCACCTACACTGGGCTGCCCTACACTGGGCCGCTACACTGCTCCTACACTGGGCCACTCACTGGGCTGCCCTACACTGGGCTACACTGGGCTGCTCCCACACTGGGCTACACACTGGGCCGCTCCTACACTGGGCTGCCCCACACTGGGCTGCCCACACACTGGGCTGCTCCTACACTGGGCCTCCACACTGGGCTGCCCTACACTGGGCCCTCCCACACTGGGCTGCCCACACTGGGCCTGCCCTACACTGGGGACTCTCCTACACTGGGCCGCTCCTACACCTGGGCCGCCCCACACTGGGCCACTCCCTGGGCTCCCACACTGGGCGCTCCTACACTGGGCCTGCCCCACACTGGGCTGCTCCCCACACTGGGCCTCCCACACTGGGCCGCTCCCACACTGGGCCGCTCCCCACACTCCCCACACTGGGCTCTCCCACACTGCTCCCACACTGGGGCTCCTACACACTGGGCCGCTCCTACACTGGGCCGCCCACACTGGCCTCCCACACTGGGCCACACTCCTACACTGGGCACTCTCCCACACTGGCCCCACACTGGCCGCCCTACACTGGGCCGCACTCTCCTACACTGGGGCTCCCACACTGGGCTCCTACACTGGGGGCCGCCCTACACTGGGCCCACACTGGGCCGTACACCTTCTGGGCCACTCCTACATCCACACTGGGCTGCTCCTACACTGGGCTGCTCCTACACCCACACTGGGCTGCTCCTACACTGGGCTGCACCCCTACACTGGGCTGCCACACTGGGGCACTGGGCTGCTCCTACACTGGGCCGCTCCTACACTGGGCTGCTCCTACACTGGGCTGCTACACTGGGCCACACTGGCCTACACTGGGCTGACACTGGGCCGCTCCCACACTGGGCTGCTCCACTTGCCCCACACTGGGCTGCTCCCACACTGGGCCGCTCCTACACTGGGGGCTCCTACACTGGGCCGCCCCACACTGGCTGCCCTACACTGGGCTGCTCCACACTGGGCTCCCACACTGGGCCGCCCTACACTGTACATGGGCCTCCCACACTGGGCCGCCCTACACTGGGCCGCTCCTACACCACACTGGCCACCTACAGCTCCTACACCCTACACTGGGCTGCTGCCCTACACTGGGCTCCTACACTGGGGCTTCACTGGGCACTGGGCTCCTACACTGGGCTGGGCTCCTACACTGGGCTGCTCCTACACTGGGCTGCCCCACACTGGGCTGCCCTACACTCCTACACTGCTCTTACACTGGGCTGCTCCCACACTGGCTCCTACACTGGGGCTGGCAACACTGGGCCTCTCCTACACTGGGCTGCTCCTACACTTACACTCCTACACTGGGCCGCTCCTACACTGCTGCCTGCCCAACACTGGGCCTTCCTACACTGGGCCGCTCCAACACTGCTGCTACACTGGGCCTGGGCTGCTCACACTGGGCCTCCAACACTGGGCCTCCTACACTGGGCCGCTCCTACACTGGGCCGCTCCTACACTGGGCTGCTCCTACACTCTCGCCAAATTAATGATGATGGTGAGTGTCCTGACTCCCTCTGACCACACTGACAGCTGGCTTATTGACTGTCAGGTGGAGAGACTGTCGGGTAAGTGGGGTGACTGTCAGAGTGGGAGACTGTTGGGTTGGAAGACTGTTAATTGAGGAAACTGTCAGGTGACGAGCCTATCAGGTAGGGAGAGTGTTAGGTTAGGAGACTGTCAGGTAGGAAGACTGTCAGTTGAAAAGACTGTCAGGTAGGGAGAGTGTTAGGTGAGGAGACTGTTAGGTGAGGAGACTGTTAGGTAGGGAGACTGTCAGGTAGGGAGACTGTCAGGTTGGAAGACTGTCATTTGAAGAGACTGTCAGGTAGGGAGACTGTCAGGTAGGGAGACTATCAGGTAGAAAGACTCGGGTAGGGAGACTCTCAGGTTGGGTGACTGTCAGGTAGGGAGACTGTCAGGTAGGGAGACTGTCATGTAGGGAGACTGTCAGGTAGGGAGACTGTCAGGTAGGGAGACTGTCATGTAGGGAAACTGTCAGGTAGGGAAACTGTCAAGGAAACTGTTAGGTAGGTAGACTGTCAGGGAGGGAGACTCAGTGTGGCTCTGACAGTCTATCTCACAGTCTAGCTCCCTAACTGTCTCCTTACTTGACAGGCAAACTACTTGACAGTCTAGTTACCAAACTCTCCCAAACTGACAGGCAAACTAGCTAACTAAATAGTCTCCCTAAAAAAGAAATCTAATAGGCAGTCTGTCAGGGAGCCAGACTGTGAGGCAGCCAGACAGTCTATTAAGTAGACTGTCAGGCTGGAGTCATGAGGGTTATTGAGCGCGGAGTGACTTAATATATTCTGCTTTTTGTGAGAGAGAGACTGTGAACGACGGCTCTAGTCAGGCTGATGGCTGGAGGAGAGAGAGAGAGAGAGAGAGAGAGAGAGAGAGAGTATAGTAGTAGCAGTTTCTCTCTCTCTCTTCTTCTCTTCTCTTTCTCCTTGCTTTTCATTATACTAGTATAACGCCCCGCGTGTGTGTGTGTGTGCACCTCCATGTTTTCTGAAAATGTCGACACAAACACACACACAGCAATAAGCTCTAGTCGTCATGTCAACAACCAATCACGGCGTCGATCGGTCATGACGTCACCAATAGTGTTGACATACCGACATGACTTGTGAAGGATTCCGCGCCACCTTAACGCCTTTTCAAATTATTTCTCAACAAACACTTTATTCCTATATTACCTATAATATACCCGATATACCCGATAATATATCTCTGGTTTACACTGTGTGGAACTCTCTGCCACATGGTGTTGCTATATCACATAACACCAAGAGGCCACAACATGGTGCCTCAGGTATCAACAGACCAGCAGGACCACCCCCGACGACGCCTCGATGGATAAATTTAACAACGCCGCTCATCGCGTCTCTCCTGCCGCCTGAATTATCAACAAAAACAACAGTGTGATCCATAACTCATGATGGTGGACGAGCTGTAACACCTTAGTGATGATGTTAACAACACACTGTACATCACCGTCTAGGTTAAGGCATCACTGTTAATGTGTCAATATGAGCTGAATTACCCACACACTACTGGTGGAGAGACTCACCAACACAACTGGTGGAGAGACTCACCAACACAACTGCTGGAGAGACTCACCAACACAACTGCTGGAGAGACTCACCAACACAACTGCTGGAGACTCACCAATACAACTGCTGGAGAGACTCACCAACAATCTGGTAGAAGAGGATTTACTAACACAGCATCAAAAAGACTGTTCATATTCAAATATTTTTTCTCGTCAATATTATTGCCAAGTCACCTGGGAGGGAGGGAGGGAGGGAGGAGAGGAGGGGAGGATGGGGAGCAAGAATGGAAGAAAGATGAGAAGTTAGAAAGGAGAAAGAAAAAGAAGAAGGATTAGGAGAAACGAAGGATGGGAGGAGGGAGGGAAGGAGGAGAAGGAGGGTGAGTGTAAGTAAGGAAGATGCAGAGAAGGAAAGAAAGATGAAGGAAGACAAAACATGGGAAGGAAGATGGGAGAGAGAGAAAGAAGAAAAGAGAGTGATGAGAAAGAGAGAGAAGGCGGAGCTCAGGAGCAGTGGTGGGAGGGAGGGAGGTGAGCCTTTCACTGTGTCCATCACATCAAGTCAATGAACAGACTTGAACTGCCCCTGGCTTGTAAGGAGGGAAGCTGGCTGTGTGGGAGGGAAGCTGGCTGTGTGGAGGGAAGCTGGCTGTGTGGAGGAAAGCTGGCTGTGTGGAGGAAAGCTGGCTATGTGGAGGGAAGCTGGCTGTGTGGAGGGAAGCTGGCTGTGTGGAGGGAAGCTGGCTGTGTGGAGGGAAGTTGACGGTGTGGAGGGAAGCTGGCTGTGTGGAGGGAAGCTAGCTGTGTGGAGGGAAGCTGGCTGTGTGGAGGGAAACACCTACACCCTCATAGTTTGTGGCGCGAGACATGAATTCCCAGGAGAGAGGCGAGCAGATCAACCTCAGCTGACACAGTGTAGACGACCACTGAATACCTGAACTATCTCCACCCCTCACCACTCCTCGTCCTTCCCATCATCACCTTCTCTCTCACCCCTCGTCATCATCACCCCCCTTCCCCACCCCTCACCCACACCCCCTCTTCCTCAATATATGTAAACATTGTCACGTGGTTTTCCAGCTGATCACGAATATAAACAAAACCACGAGTTGAACAGCTGATCGTAGGAAAAACATCAACATTGACACGTGGTTCCTGGCATCGAAGTGGAAGACAGTGCCGATATACAACATCTGATTTACAGCGACCGATATACTATGTCGATACTCTATATCCGATATACTGTAATTGATTTAAGGCGTCCGATATAAAACAGCTAATATTTGCATCCGATATACAATAAAAGAGAATCAGAAACAATTTAGTTGCCGATATGGATAAGCCAATACACATTAGACGATATACGTGAGCAGATATCAAACATCCTATTTCACACAAGCGATATACTAAAGCCGATATAAAATAACCGATACACAGAAGAAACACGACAGGCGATTTACAGCAACCAACTACAAAAGCCGATATAGGATATTGGATGCATTTTAAACGATATGTAATAGACAACATTTGGTAGCGATTAAATTGTAACCGATGTATAACGACAAATATACACAGACCGACATACAGTAACTGATTCACAGTAACCGATATCCCACAACCGATAAAAGAAACTTTTCACAGTAGCCGATACACTGTACCCGATAATAATACAACAGCGAATATACAGTAGCAGATATATTGTACCCGATATACCAGCCGATATTCAGTACTTTTTTTTTTTACGGGGAATAGCTCACCCGGGCACAGATCATCGACCCACCACGAAGAGGCCGGAAAACCATCTTTTTGAAGTGAGACAGATTGTATGAGTATGGAAACACAGAAGAAGGCAGAGCATTCCACAATGTGGCTGTGTGAAGAAAGAAGGAAGTACTATAACGGGTTATTCTAGTGTGACCGTCATCCACAGAGAAACGGTGGGCACCCCGGGCAAGACGTGTGTTACGAGCCCACGGCCTTGCCGGCGGTACACAGGATGCCAAATCCACCGAACATTGCCCGTTAAAGTACCTGTAAAAGAGAGAGAGCGAAGCAACATTGCGGCGAAGAGAAAGGGAAGAGAGATTGTCGACTAAAGGGGGAGAGTTAATAAGACGAAATGCCTTTGATTCCACCCTATCTAACAGTTGGACAGAAGAAGAGCCACCCCAGATATGAGAGCAGTACTCCAAGTTAGGACGAATAAATCCCTTATAAACTTGAAGCAACTGGTTAGGAGAGAAGGAGCTACGGCATCTGTACAGCATTCCCAGCTTTCGGGAAGCAGCTTTAGCAATGTTGAGGATGTGTGGCCTCATGACATAATGGAGGAAATGGTGAGGCCTAGCATATCTGTGTTAGAATTTGGCAGAATGAATGCGTCCTGAAATGTGATGTGAGTGGTGGGAGATCATCTGATTTGGAAAGTGTAATTGGTAAATACTGTATTTTATTACTATTAAATTAACCAAGTTTCTACCTCCCATTCGGAGATGCTGCACAGATCCGCATTGCTAGATGTAATGATATCAGCTCTAGAAACAGATCTAGTTTGACAATTAGGGGGAAGGGAAAATGTGAAGAAGAGTGAAGAGTAGAATCATCAGTGTAAGAATTGATAGAATTAGTCGTAGTGAGAAATAAGGAATTGATAAAAAGAAGGAAGAGAGTAGGTGAAAGAACAGAATCCTGTGGGACACCACTATTGGTAGAGAGAGAGAGAGTGAGAGATCAATCCCTAGACAACAACTGCTGTGGATCGGTTCTCAAGGAAGCTAGAGATTAGAGAACAAAGTGGGGGAGAGAAACTATAAGAGGGAAGTTTAGAAAGCAAAGACTTGTGCCATACCCTGTCAAATGCTTTGGAAATGTCGAAAGTTTCCCCATAATCCCTAAGAGAGGATGACCAAAGATGGGTGCAGTAGGAGAGCAGATCACCAGTAGATCTCGCCTGGCGAAAGCCAGACTGGCGATCCGACAAAAGAGAAAGGCAACCGATATACAACAGCCGATATTCAGCACCGGATATACAGTACAGCAGCCGATATCTAGTACCAGATATTCGACAGCTGATAATATTCAGTACCCGATATGCAACATCCGATATTCAATACCTGATAAACAACAACTGATATTCAATACCCAATAAAAAACAGCCAATATTCAGTACCCGATATTCAGGCGATATTCAGTACCCGATAATTAACAGCCGATATTCACTACTTAATATACAGCAGCCAATATTCAGTACCTAATATACAGCAGCCGATATTCAGTACCAGACATACAACAGCCGATATTCAGTACCCGAAAAAAACAGCCGATATTCGCTACCCAATATACAACAGCCGATATTCAATACCAGACATACAACAGCCGATATTCAGTACCCGAAAAAAACAGCCGATATTCGCTACCCAATATACAACAGCCGATATTCAGTACCCGATATACAACAGCCGATATGCAATACACGAAAAACAACAATCGACATTTAGAACCCGATATAATAGCTGACATTCAAGAGCCGATATTCAGTACCCGATATTCATTACCCGATAAATAACAGCCCATATTCTCTACCCACAACACAACATCCCATATTCAGTACCCGATATTCAACAGTCGAGATGCAGTACCCGATAAACAACAATCGAAATTTAGAACCCGATATAATAGCTGATATTCAACAGCCGATATTCAGTACCCGATAAAAACAGCCGATATTCAGTACCCTTTTAACTTTTTTCTTTTGAAGGGCATTAACCTACCCGGGCACAGGTCTACTTTTAATGACCCACATCAAAGCCTGAGGGAAAAAAAAAAAAAAAAAAAATAATAATAATAATAATAATAATAATAATAATAATAATGAAGAGCCATAAATAAATATAAAAAAGACCAAAAGTTATAAACAATATATATATGTTGTGTTGTCAATAGTAAGAGAAACACTTGAGACCCTGCAATTGTGAGTAAATGAGGCAGAAAGTCAGATCAGCAACCTGGGACTTGGTCACAATTTTCGTGATGCCATATGACAGCAGGGTCTACCATTAGACCATATATTAAACCCGATTTACCATGACCGATATACTGTACCCGATATTCTGACGCCGATACAGCCGTAGTTACCCGTGTGTTGTGTCAGATGCAGGAAGAGTGACTGTCCACCGCTGCCTGTACAAATAACATCAAAGACGAGCGATCTGTACTGTCGTGTGTGTGTGTGTGTGTGTGTGTGTGTGTGTGTGTGTGTCATGCTTGGTTTAGCCGGACGAAATATTTTATCTCACAGGATCTTACAAGCCACGTCCCAGGAAGAAGGGGTAAGGCAGACAGACTCAGACAGTGCGGGTGACAGCTGTCGTCTTCCCGCAGTGCCACACACACACACACACACCACACACACACACACACACACACACACACACACCTACCCCCCACACTCACTTCTACCCCACACACACCCAACCCCCACACTCCAACCCCCACCTCCTACCCACACACACTAACCCCACCTTCAACCCCCCACACATACCCCACCCCCAACCCCCACACACACTTCAACCCCCCCACCTCCTACCCCCAACCCCCACACACTCCAACCCCCCACACACTCCAACCCCCCCACACTTCACCCCACACCTCAACCCCACCTCCTACCCACCACACACCCCTACCTCTCCCCCCTCCCCATACAGGATGAAAGAAGGAAAAATTACATCCGACTGACGTTGTAGGAATGAAATGTTTCGCGCCAGGCAACGGTGAAGGAGGATGAAGATGACAGGAGAGAGAGAGAGAGAGAGAAAGAAGGAAAACAAATTATCATGATTTGGGTCCTCACGGAACATGCTGAGTCGTGTCAGGCGTGTAGCAACATGATGAGACGTGTGGAGGAGTGGAGGAGCATGGTGAGGTGGGAGCATGGTGAGGTGTGGAGGTGAGACCATGGTGAAGTGTGGAGGAGTGGGGAGCATGGTGAGGTGTGGAGGTGTGGGAGCATGGTGAGGTGGAGGTGGAGGAGCATGGTGAGGTGTGGAGGATGGGAGCATGGTGAGGTGTGGAGGTATGGGAGTGTAGACATGGTGAGGTGTGGAGGTTGAGGCATGGTGAGGGTGTGCAGGGTGGAGGAGCATGGTGAGGTGTGGAGGGTGTGGGGCATGGTGAGGGTGTGGATGGTATGGGGGTGTGGGGCATGGTGAGGAGTGTGGGGAGTGGAGGAGCATGGTGGGGGGTGTGGGGGTGTGGGGAGCATGGTGAGGTGTGGTGGGTATGGGGAAGTGTAGGAGCATGGTGAGAGGTGTGGAGGAGTGTAGGAGCATGGGAACACGTGTTAGAGCCGGTGATGAGAGCGAGATGAGGCGTGTTGAGACATGACAAGACGTGTTGGATATTTGTTTACACAGACAACAGCTGGTGAGAGTGAGGTTCTGGAGACCCCTGGAGATCCTTGGAGACCCTAATACTAGTTCTCTCTCATGATGACCCTTGGAGACATTTACGCTAATGTTTCTCTCCTTTGACACCCCTGGAGACCCTTGGAGACCCTAACACTAGTCCTTCTCTCCCTTGACGTCCTCTGGAGACCCTTGGGAACCCTTATATTACTGTCTCTCCTCCATGACGACCCTTGGAGACCTTTGGAGATCCTTACACTACTGTCTCTCCTCCATGACGACCCTTGGAGACCTTTGGAGATCCACTACTGTCTCTCGCCCATTACGACCCCCAAGAGACCTTTACACTAGTCTCTCTCTCTCTCTCTCTACGCATTGTCTCTTGTGTTTCTCTTTCTCTTTCTCGCTCAACATTGGTTTCATGGACAAGTGAGGACAAAACATCTCTCTCTCTCTCTCTCTCTCTCTCTCTCTCTCTCTCTCTCCTCTCTCTCTCTCACACACACACAGCGTCAGGTCGCTTGAAGTCGTTAATAACATAAAACAAGATTAAATTGAAGTGTCGGAGTTTTTATTATTAGTATTTTTACCTATATTGACATGTTGGAGGCGACGACCCCTCATCCATCACACCCTACGCCTTCCTCACACCCCCACGCCTTCCTCTCACCCCGCCTTCCTCCACCCCCCCGCCTTCTCACACCCCACGCCTTCCTCCACCCCACGCCCTACACCCCACGCCTTCCTCACACCCCCCACGCCTTCCTCTCACCCCCCACGCCTTCCTCACACCCCCACGCCTTCCTCACACCCCCACGCCTCTCTCACCCCCACGCCTTCTCACACCCCACGCCTTCCCCCACCCCACGCCTTCCTACCCCCCCCACGCCTTCCTCTCCTACCCCCACGCCTTCCTCACACCCCCCACGCCTCCCTCTCACCCCCACGCCTCTCACCCCACGCCTTCCCCACACCCCCCACGCCTCTCCCCCTCACACCCCCCCACGCCTTCCTCACACCCCCCACGCCTTCTCCCCACGCCTTCCCCACCCCCCACGCCTTCCTCTCCTCACCCCACGCCTTCCTCACACCCCCCACGCCTTCCTCTCACACCCCACGCCTTCCCACACCCCCCACGCCCCCACACCCCCCCCACGCCTCACACCCCCACGCCCTCACCCCCCACGCCTCACACCCCCCACGCCTCCCCACCCCACGCCTTCCTCACACCCCCACGCCTCCCCCCACGCCTCCTCTCACCCCCCCCACGCCTCACACCCCCCCACGCCTTCCTCACACCCCCACGCCTCCTCCCACCCCCCACGCCCCTCACCCCACGCCTCCCTCTCACCCCACGCCTTCCCCCTCACCCCACGCCTTCCTCACACCCCCCACGCCTTCCCTCCCACCCCCCACGCCTCCCACCCCCCCCCACGCCTCCCCACACCCCACGCCTTCCTCTCACCCCCCCACGCCTTCCTCACACCCCCCACGCCTCCCTCACACCCCCCACGCCTCCCTCTCCCCACCCCACGCCTTCCTCTCACCCCACGCCTTCCTCACACCCCCCACGCCTTCCTCACACC
>NW_024749657.1:8657977-8707977 GCF_018991925.1 Homarus americanus
TAATTTGGGAATGAAATTGACGCTGATACTACTACTACTACTGCTACTAATACTTAGTACGTGGCCTCCATCCGCCCCCAATAGCCATACCTTCGCCGCCATTTAATTACCTTAAAATTAAATATCCTAATACATAAGTAGCTACCCTAGCTGTGTTGAGTTAGTTGAGCCGCAGATCTATGTGGCATTCAGTGACTGTTGCCTCATAGTCAATATCTGCAACTGTTATCGGCTTTGGAGCCGATGCTCTCGTTCCCCTGAGGCAGAGCAAAGCCGACCTACTACTACTACTACTGCTACTACTACTACTACTATTAGAACGACTATTAACTATTACTATTACATGTGTATGGTATCATAAGTGAGCCAGTTAGATACGTTCTCTTATCTCTAGTTAGGAGAAAAGTAACGTAGGAACCCTTGAGAAATCATCTTTGTGTCGCAGCTTAAGTGAACCAGTTTGACTCGATCTCATCACCAGATAAGACGCACAAAAAACTCAGCCTTACGAAAGTCTGAGAAAAAGGTCAATCCCTGCCACACGATATTGGCAAAAAACAGTCTGGCCAACACCAACAGCGGCGCCCTGTGACCCCTGTGTGCCCCATCACGGGTCCTGCCGGGTCTTCCCACTTGATCCCGACAAAGCTTCGCACCAACACGGCTTTTCCTGGTTTTTCCCGGGGAGAAATTCTCTCTCTGAACTACTTTCAAAGCTTCGATGTTTTTTTTTTTTTTTTTTTTAACTCCCAATTCAGAGAGTTTCGTGGGTTGGAATTTTCTGGTTGTTATTTAGAGGACGTGTCTGTCTGTCTGTCTGTCTGTCTCACTGACTCAGACAGACATTATAATGACTGATAAAAGGTTCCTGTGTCGAGTAAGCTGTGACATGAACTACTTACAAAAGCTGTGACATCACTTTAGCTGTGGCACAACTCACTTTAGCTGTGGCACAACTCACTTTAGCTGTGGCACAACTCACTTTAGCTGTGGCACAACTCACTTTAGCTGTGGCACAACTCACTTTAGCTGTGACACAACTCACTTTAGCTGCGGCACAACTCACTTTAGCTGTGGCACAACTCACTTTAGCTGTGGCACAACTCACCTAACCCTCTGAGTGCTATAAACGACTTGAAGGATTTTATTCTGGCTAACGTCGACGATTTTATTTAGCTGGGGGAACCTTAGCTGTAACGCCATTTTTAAGCTGTGACCCAACTCAATTTAGCTGTGACATAATAAACTTTGTTAAGCTAAAACACCAGAATCTTCTCCAGCTGTAACACAAAGAACTCAATTAAGCTTCAACACGAGTCACTAAGCTGTAATAAAACTCACTTAAGCTGTCACAATGTCACACAAAAATACTCTCAATTGATCGTAAGTCAAATGTAAAAAAAATAATAATAATCTTACGAAAAATTCTCAAAAATTCTCGGTTAAATTCCTCCCTTAAATGCATATGTGTTAACACCTCTATCAAACTCACACAAATGGCTGCAAAACTAGTATAAGGCCTGAGGATAAGTGAGCTCGTTCTCTCGTTCTCAGTTACGAGGTAAATGAACGTGGGAAGTTTGGGATCGTTTAGCAAGGAACGTGACTTGAAGCGGTGGTGATGGTGGTGGTGGTGTTGGTGGGGGTATGTGGTGGTGGTGGTAGTGGTGATGGTAGGTGATGGTGGGGGTATGTGGTGGTGGTGGTGGTGGTGGTGGTGGTGGTGGTGGTAGGTGGAGGCGTGGTGGTGGTGGTAGTGGGTAGTGGTGATGGTGTGGTGATGGTGGTAGGGGTGGTGGATGGTGATAATGGATGGTGGTAGTGGATGTAAGTGGTGGCAAATTATACTCGCTCCAAAACTATATCTTTACGATTTTGTGTGAAACAATATGACACAACGGACGAAGAATTTTGACAACCCTACCGAGACAACAGGAGTCGTAGTGTTCATTCTGAAATTCATCGATCACCTCCGTAAATATAATCTTTGGAGCGACTACATACATGTAAGTGTCCCACATACACATACATACAGACGTACAATCATAATTACATACACACACAAAGTGCTAAACACACACACACAGCACGACAAACAAACACACGCACATTGCACTACACACACACACACGCACACTCACACACACACATACAGAGCACTACACACACACACATACAGAGCACTACAAACACACACACACACACACACACACACACACACACACACACACACACACACACACACACACACACACACACACGACAAACACACACACACACACACACACACACAGCACGACAAACACACGCACAATTACCACAGTAAACTCAAGTAAAATTGTAAGTTTTCAAAAGTGACGCATCTAGTCCACCGCCTCCCCTGCCTCACCGCCTCCCCTGCCTCACCGCCTCCCCCTGCCTCACCGCCTCCCCCTGCCTCACCGCCTCCCCCCTGCCTCACCGCCTCCTCCTGCCTCCCCGCCTCCCCTGCCTCACCGCCTCCCCCTGCCTCTCTTTTAATCGCCACAAAGTTATTTCTTATTTTTAATTCACAGCCGAGGAAAGGACACGTCTCAAGTGTGAAACTCTGGGAAAGTCTCAAGTGTGATGGTTTGGGAAAGTTTTATGTGTGAAGGTTTGGGAAAGTTTTAGATGTGAAGGTTTGGGAAAGTTTTATGTGTGAAGGTTTGGGAAAGTTTTATGTGTGAAGGTTTGGGAAAGTTTTATGTGTGGTGGTTTGGGAAAGTTTTATGTGTGAAGGTTTGGGAAAGTTTTATGTGTGAAGGTTTGGGAAAGTTTTATGTGTGATGGTTTGGGAAAGTTTTATGTGTGAAGGTTTGGGAAAGTTTTATGTGTGAAGGTTTGGGAAAGTTTTATGTGTGAAGGTTTGGGAAAGTTTTATGAGTGAAGGTTTGGGAAAGTTTTATGTGTGAAGGTTTGGGAAAGTTTTATGTGTGAAGGTTTGGGAAAGTTTTATGTGTGAAGGTTTGGGAAAGTTTTATGTGTGAAGGTTTGGGAAAGTATTATGTGTGAAGGTTTGGGAAAGTTTTATGTGTGAAGGTTTGGGAAAGTTTTATGTGTGAAGGTTTGGGAAAGTATTATGTGTGAAGGTTTGGGAAAGTTTTATGTGTGAAGGTTTGGGAAAGTATTATGTGTGAAGGTTTGGGAAAGCTTAAGTGTGAAAGTTTTAGAATATTTTGAATGTGAAATATTGATAAAGTTTTAAGTGAGAAAGTTTTAATAAGTGTGAATATCGTAGAAAGTATTACTGTGAAAGTTAAATGTTCTATTGTAAAATATCTATTATTATTTCGGTGTAAAAGTATTAATAGATGACAGGCAAAGGAGACAATACAGTGAAGGTACAGCGGTACAGGAGACAATACAGTGAAGGTACAGTGGTACAGGAGACAATACAGTGAAGGTACAGTGGTACAGGAGACAATACAGTGAAGGTACAGTGGTACAGGAGACAATACAGTGAAGGTACAGTGGTACAGGAGACAATACAGTGAGGGTACAGTGGTACAGGAGAAAATACATTGAAGTACAGTGGTAAGGAACAATACTGGGTACAGTGGTACAGGAGACAATACAGTGAAGGTACAGTGGTACAGGAGACAATACAGTGAAGGTACAGTGGTACAGGAGACAATACAGTGAAGGTGCAGTGGTACAGGAGACAATGGTGACAGTGGTACAGGAGAAAATGCAGTGAAGGTACAGTGGTACAGGAGACAATACTGTGAAGGTACAGTGGTACAGGAGACAATACAGTGAAGGTACAGTGGTACAGGAGACAATACAGTGGAGGTACAGTGGTACAGGAACAGCACAGTGAAGGTACAGTGGTACAGGGAGACAATACAGTGAAGGTACAGTGGTACAGGAACAATACAGTGAATTGCAGTGGTACAGGGAGACAATACAGTGAAGGGTACAGTGGTACAATGAGACAATACAGTGAGAAGGTGCAGTGGTGCAGGAGACAATGCAGTGAAGGTACAGTGGTACAGGAGACAATACAGTGAAGGTACAGTGGTACAGGAGACAATACAGTGAAGGTACAGTGGTACAGGAGAAAATACAGTGAAGGTACAGTGGTACAGGAGACAATACAGTGAAGGTACAGTGGTACAGGAGACAATACAGTGAAGGTACAGTGGTACAGGAGACAATACAGTGAAGGTACAGTGGTACAGGAGACAATACTGTGAAGGTACAGTGGTACAGGAGACAATACAGTGAAGGTACAGTGGTACAGGAGACAATACAGTGAAGGTACAGTGGTACAGGAGACCTTGGCTTACCCAGTAGAATTACAGTGGTACAGGAGACAATACAGTGAAGGTACATTGGTACAGGAGAAAATACAGTGAAGGAATGCAGTGGTACCCAGGAGACAATACTGTGAAGGTACAGTGGTACAGGAGACAATACAGTGAGGTACAGTGGTACAGGAACAATACGAAGTGAAAATTACAAGTGGTACAGGGAGACAATACAGTGAAAGTACAGTGGTACAGGAACAATACAGTGAAGGTACAGTGGTACAGAGACAATACAGTGAAGGTACAGTGGTACAGAGACAATACAGTGTGGTACAGGGAGACAATACAGTGAAGGTACAGTGGTACGGAGACAATACAGTGAAGGTACAGTGGTACAGGAGAAAATACAGTGAAGGTACAGTGGTAAAGGAGACAATACAGTGAAGGTACAGTGGTACAGGAGACAATACAGTGAAGGTACAGTGGTACAGGAGACAATACAGTGAAGGTACAGTGGTACAGGAGACAATACAGTGAAGGTACAGTGGTACAGGAGACAATACAGTGAAGGTACAGTGGTACAGGAGACAATACAGTGAAGGTACAGTGGTACAGGAGACAATACAGTGAAGGTACAGTGGTACAGGAGACAATACAGTGAAGGTACAGTGGTACAGGAGACAATACAGTGAAGGTACAGTGGTACAGGAGACAATACAGTGAAGGTACAGTGGTACAGGAGAAAATACAGTGAAGGTACAGTGGTACAGGAGACAATACAGTGAAGGTACAGTGGTACAGGAGACAATACAGTGAAGGTACAGTGGTACAGGAGACAATACAGTGAAGGTACAGTGGTACAGGAGACAATACTGTGAAGGTACAGTGGTACAGGAGACAATACAGTGAAGGTACAGTGGTACAGGAGACAATACAGTGAAGGTACAGTGGTACAGGAGACACAAGCAGTGAAGGTACAGTGGTACAGGAGACACAGTGAAGGTAATATGGTAGAGAAAATACAGTATGTACAGTGCAGCAGTGAGACAATACAGTGAAGGTACAGTGGTACAGGAGACAATACAGTGAAGGTACAGTGGTACAGGAGACAATACAGTGAAGGTACAGTGGTACAGGAGACAATACAGTGAAGGTACAGTGGTACAGGAGACAATACAGTGAAGGTACAGTGGTACAGGAGACAATACTGTGAAGGTACAGTGGTACAGGAGACAATACAGTGAAGGTACAGTGGTACAGGAGACAATACAGTGAAGGTACAGTGGTACAGGAGACAATACAGTGAAGGTACAGTGGTACAGGAGACAATACAGGAAGGTACAGTGGCTGTGAGACAATACAGTGAAGGTACAGTGGTACAGGAGACAATACAGTGAAGGTACAGTGGTACAGGAGACAATACAGTGAAGGTACAGTGGTACAGGAGACAATACAGTGAGGGTACAGTGACACACACACACACACATATAATGGAAGCCCCTCGAAATCGAGGATGGCCGGCCCAAGGGCCTCCGAGGCGTGAATTTGTTAAGGTGTAGAAGCTGTTGCCAACACAACAACCACACCCTGAGTTAACGACCTGCATGACCCAGTGTCAAGGAATAGTCCGAGAAGACCGGACAACTACACTGGCTAACAATTACCCCGGAACACGATCCACAAATCGATTAACATCCAGGTTCCCAATTACTGCTGGGTAGACAGAGGCAAATGGCGTAAAGAAACTTGCCACACACACACACACACACACACACACACACATACACACACACACAAACACACACACAGTAAATGGGTTTTAGATTGGGAGAGAAAGAGAGAATTTCCTCAAGTCTTTTATATGTTTGTGAGGAGGATCAGCTGTTGAGGAGAGAGAGAGAGAGAGAGAGAGAGAGAGAGAGAGAGAGAGAGAGAGAGAGAGAGAGAGAGAGAGAGAGAGAGAGAGAGGAGGCAAAGCTTAAATATATTACAGTATAATATACTGTCTATCTTGTTGACCTGTGTGGCTGAAGGCGTTCTTCACAGTAAACCACTCATAATTCTTCACCTTAGTAAAAACATTTAATTCACTCCACCATAATTAAGTAAATAGTTAAGCAGGTCTTATAAGTACCACAAAATATTACTTAATACTTATTGTTGCTATTATTTTACTGCAGTTTATTATTATTATTATTATTATTATTATTATTATTATTATTATTATTATTATTATTATTATTATTATTATTATTATTATTATTATTATTATTATTATTATTATTATTATTTTATTTTATTATTATTATTATATTATTGTTATTTGTGTTATAATGTTTTTATTATTTATTATTATTATTATTATTATTATTATTATTATTATTATTATTATTATTATATTCTGTGACTAATATCACATAAAATTTATTTATATTTTTTCTGAGTCATTAGAATTTAAATTTTGACTTTAATCTTTAACCAAAATTGATCTCAATAATACTGCAAAAATTATATCTTTTCTTTATCTAAATATTCTTATCCCAAAAAATAAAATAAATATAAACAAAATTTTCTCCATATTAATCTTCCCCATCCTCCTCCCCAAAAAGAATCCAAATAAAAATCACTATTGTATAAAAAGTATCCCAATTCTATACAATTTTATTCAAAAGTTGTACAAAACAATCAAGATCTTTAATATAGTTTATGGTTCGTGAAATAAACGTTCTCCTTTTTCTCTTTATTTTAGTCCCACTTTAATACAAATTTTTCTTCAACTTATAAAAATCGGTCATAAAAAACGAGAATTGTTTGAATAAAATAGAATATGAAATGACGAGGCGATTCTTTATTAAATGATTCAACCCCCGCCAGTTACAGTCAGAGAGTAACAGTCTAATATACACACAGTCACAGTCAGCAATACAGTCTAATATAGCCAGTCACAGCAGAGAACAACAGTCTAATGTACCCAGTTAGCGCAGAGAGCACAGTGAGCAAGTAACAGTCTAATGTAGTCAGTCGCAGCCAGAGAATAGCGAGGAATACAGTCTAAAGGCCTGTTTACAGCAAAGCAATACAGTCTAATACAGTCGGTAGGTATTAACTTTTCTGGAGCTGCGCCACTCTGTCATCAACCCAAGGGACATTGAATTGATGGGGGGTTTAAGTTGACAGGGGTTGAGTTGACAGGGGTTGAGTTGACAGAGGTTGAGTTGACAGGGGTTGAGTTGACAGGGATGAGTTGACAGGGGTTGAGTTGACAGGGTGAGTTGACAGAGGTTGAGTTGACAGGGGTTGAGTTGACAGGGATGAGTTGACAGGGGTTGAGTTGACAGGGTTGAGTTGACAGAGGTTGAGTTGACAGGGGTTGAGTTGACGGGGTTGAGTTGACAGGGGTTGAGTTGACAGTTGGAGTGAGGACAGAGGTTGAGTTGACAGGGGTTTGACAGGGGTTGAGTTGACAGGGGTTGAGTTGACAGGAGGTTGAGTTGACAGGATGAGTTGACAGGATGAGTTGACAGGGGGTTGTTGACAGGGGTTGAGTTGACGGGTTGAGTTGACAGAGGTTGAGTTGACAGGGGTGAGTTGACAGGGGTGAGTTGACAGGGGTTGAGTTGACAGGGGTTGAGTTGACAGGGGTTGAGTTGACAGGGGTTGAGTTGACAAGGGTTGAGTTGACAGGGGTTGTGTTGACAGAGGTTGAGTTGACAGAGGTTGAGTCGACAGGTGTTGAATTGACTGAAGATCGAATTGACCAGAGATTGAATTGACCAGGGACTGAATTGACCAAGAATCGACATGACGAAGAATTGAATTGACCGGGGGTTGAATAAAACCAGGGAATGAATTAACCAGGAATTGAATTGACCAAGAATCGATTTGACCAAGGATCGAATTGACCAGAGGCTGAATTGACCAAGAATCGAACTGACCGGGCACAATATATTCCTGTAACTATCCCGGCATTTGTTTTTGGTATATCATTTATCATTTCTATGTTCGTATGTCTATTTCCTCCTCTTTATCTCTGAAACATCCTACATGGTAAAACTTGTGCCTCCTTGGATATTGTGACCACAGCCCTGGAAGATATCTGTGACCACCACCTGATCCCGCCTGATACTTCCTGACCTCCTCATTCTTCATTGACCTCCAGATTCCTTCCCCACCTCATGACCTCTCCAAAACCCTCCTGACCTCCTGAAAACATACATTCTATTTGACCTCCAATAACCCCCAACACTCTGTCACTGGCTCCCTCCAACACACACACACACAAACACACATCTGGGTAAAACTGACTTTCCAATAACAGATTCAAATGAAATGCTCGATTTAGGATGTTCTGACGAGCCAACCAGCACAGGCATTAATTACATTCCACCAAACTGATGTGTTGATTTAATTCTTAACCTTTACAGATATAATATATATATATATATATATATATATATATATATATATATATATATATATATATATATATATATATATATATATATATATATATATATATATATATATATATATATATATATATATATATATAGTTTTATAATCATTTTCATGTCTTCATATTGTTACGTTGTTGATAACTGTGAATCCCTTGATGTGAAGGTAATAAAATAGAGCTCTTAAAATGGACCCCTAAAGCGGACCTTTAAAACGAACTCCCTAAAACGGATCCCCAAAACGAATCCTTGAAACGAATCCCCCAAATGGAAGCTTAAAACGAATTCTTTAAAATGGAACCTTAAAACGATATCCTTATAACGGACACTTAAAAAGATCCCCTAAAATGGACACCGAAATCCCCTAAAACGAAACCCCCAGTTAAATGGACACATAAAACGATTTCCCTAAAATGGACCCCTAAAACGAACTACCTAAAACGGACCCCTAAAATAGACACCTTAAAGCAACAGACCCGCAATAAAACCCCTAAAAGCTCGCCAGGTCGACCCTCTGAATAAAATGGTCACTTGGTAGTGTTTATTACCTGTACACGGAAACCTCTCTCTCTCTCTCTCTCTCTCTCTCTCTCTCTCTCTCTCTCTCTCTCTCTCTCTTTCCTTCAGTCAGTCACTCAATCAATTTGTGAGTTACTGGAGCAATGAATCTATCAGTGAGTCAGTGAGTCAGGGAAATAGTGAGTCAGGGAGTGAGTCAGTGAGTCAGTCAATAGAGCAATCAGTACACCAACGAGTCAGACAGTCGAGATTGTTGTTGTTCATAGTTGTGGCCGTAACTGACCCACGTTAAAAGTAATAATGGTTGTGTGACACGGTGTAATAACTCACACACACACACACCTTGCTCTGTTCCGTGACCACAACAACATTACGCCACATTCTCTCACACCTTCTCTTAATTACACCTGTACACCAATTAAGAGAGACAGGTAAATGTGCAAATTGTACACAGGTAAGCCACATACCTCACTGGGACAGCTGACGACCCGGGAACGTTCAACATCAGTAATCACGGTCACTTTGTAAACATAGACTGCCTAGTGTCACGTGAGGGAAGGAACGATCAGGGGCTTTTAGTGTCTCGTGAGGCTAGTGATGGCATCTCTTTCTGCCTGAGACCCTGTACAGATCCGACACAGTTACCAACACAGAGAACAGACCCAACACAGTTACCAACACAGAGAACAAACCCAACACAGTTACCAACACAGAGAACAGACCCAACACAGTTACCAACACAGAGAACAGACCCAACACAGTTACCAACACAGAGAACAGACCCAACACAGTTACCAACACAGAGAACAGACCCAACACAGTTACCAACACAGAGAACAGACCCAACACAGTTACCAACACAGAGCAGACCCAACACAGTTACCAACACAGAGAACAGACCCAACACAGTTACCAACACAGAGAACAGACCCAACACAGTTCAACACAGAGAACAGACCAAACGTTCACAAGAACAGACCAAGAGTTACCAACACAGAGAACAGACCCAACACAGTTACCAACACAAGAGAACAGACCCAACACAGTTACCAACACAGAGAACAGACCCAACGTTACCAACACAGAGAACAGACCCAACACAGTTACCAACACAGAGAACAGACCCAACACAGTTACCAACACAGAGCAGACCACCGTTCCAACACAGAGAACAGACCCAACACGTAACACAGAGAACAGACCCACAGTTACCAACACAGAGAACAGACCAAACACAGTTACCAACACAGAGAACAGACCCAACACAGTTACCAACACAGAGAACAGACCAAACACAGTTACCAACACAGAGAACAGACCCAACACAGTTACCAACACAGAGAACAGACTCAACACAGTTACCAACACAGAACAGACCCAACACAATTCAACACAGAGAACACCATTCAACACAGAGAACAGACCACAGTTACCAACACAGAGAACAGACAAACACAGTTACAACACAGAGAACAGACCCAACACAATTACCAACACAGAGAACAGACCACAGTTACCAACGAGAACAGACCCAACACATTACCAACACAGAACAGACTCAACACAGTTACCAACACAGAGAACAGACCCAACACAGTTACCAACACAGAACAGACCCAACACAGTTACCAACACAGAGAACAGACCAACACAGTTACCAACACAGAGAACAGACCCAACACAGTTACCAACACAGAGAACAGACCCAACACAGTTACCAACACAGTTAACAGTACCAACACAGTTACCAACACAGAGAACAGACCAACACAGTTAACACACAGAGAACAGACCCAACACAGTTACCAACACAGAGAACAGACCCAACACAGTTACCAACACAGAGAACAGACCCAACACAGTTACCAACACAGAGAACAGACCCAACACAGTTACCAACACAGAGAACAGACCCAACACAGTTACCAACACAGAGAACAGACCCAACACAGTTACCAACACAGAGAACAGACCAAAGCCTCATCTATAAACATGAACAGTTAGCGTGTAGAGTGAGAGACGACCATCCATCAAGCCAGCGTTCATTGGCTCTGCCTCTACACAAATGCAAATTTCATCTCCATAATAACAGAGAAGTGAAGGAGGAGGAGGAGGAGGAGGAGGATAAGAAGGGAGTCTCCACTTGACCAGGAAACATCAGAAACACAATGGCGTTTTTCCTGAGTTTTAATGATTTTTTCTCCTTTAAGTGAGTCATGTGGAGCGTTCAGGTGAGGAGGTTGATGTGCAGGTGCTTACGGGTACTTGTGTCGGCGGCTGTGTGTGCCATCTGTGTCTCATTCTTTGACTCTAGTTCATTTCGTTTCTGTTTCTTTGACTTATTCACTGAGGTGGCTCACTTACTGCCCTGACTGACTCATTAATTCACTCACTCACTCACTCACTCACTCACCACTCACTCAATCCTCCTCCTCCTCATCCTCACTCCTCCTCAATCACTCACTCAATCACTCACTTAATCACTCACTCACTGACTGACTCAATGGGTAACTGACTCGTTGACTGACTATTTCACTGACTGACTCATTAATTGATTAACTCACTAGCTGACTTACCCACTGAAAACGTTTCATCAATCACACACACTACAGCTGGTGTCAAAATCATCTCCAACACACGTTAAAAAACCTTCCACCATTGCCACCATCATAAGACACCACCACCACCACTGCCACCACCATAAGACACCACCACCACCACTGCCACCATCATAAGACACCACCACCACCACCACCACACCATCATAAGACACCACCACCACCACCACCATAAGACACCACCACCACCCTGCCACCATCATAGACACCACACCACACCTACCATCATAGACACATCACTGCCACCATCATAAGACACCACCATCCGCCATCATAGACACCACCACCACCACTGCCACCATCATAAGACACCACCACCACCACTGCCACCATCATAAGACACCACCACCACTGCCACCATCATAAGACACCAACCACCACTGCCACCATCATAAGACACCACCACCACTGCCACCATCATAAGACACCACCACCACCACTGCCACCATCATAAGACACCACCACCACCACTGCCACCATCATAGACACCACCACCACCACTGCCACCATCATAAGACACCACCACCACCACTGCCACCATCATAAGACACACCACCACTGCCACCATCATAAGACACCACCACCACCACTGCCACCATCATAAGACACCACCACCACCACCACCACCCACCATCATAAGACACCATCACCACTGCCACCATCATAAGACACCATCACCACACTGCCACCATCATAAACACCACCACCACCCTGCCACCATCATAAGACACCACCACCACCACTGCCACCATCATAAGACACCACCACCACTGCCACCACCATAAGACACCACCACCACCACTGCCACCATATAGAGAAAACACCTGAGAGTTGAGTGGGTAGTCCCTGGTGCCTCCCGGAAGAAGATAGCCTCCATTATCATCATTAACGTGGAGGTCATTACAGGTTCGTCATCATTACCGTGAAGGTCATTACAAGGTGGTCATCATTAGCTTCGTGTCGACCTTCAAAGTTGGGTCGTGTGGGGGTGGTGAAGCAACTTATGGCCTCATCGCCTAAGTTGGGTCGTGATGGAGATTAATATTGTTAATGACGGAACTCTGTAAAACGCAAAGCATGTGAGTTGTTCTGAACTATTGAACATGAGGGCTTCACTGATCTGGCTCTCGTCTGACCACTTGTTGACCTGAGGAGCTTCACTGATCTGGCTCTCGTCTGACCACTTGTTGACCTGAGGGGCTTCACTGATCTGGCTCTCGTCTGACCACTTGTTGACCTGAGGAGCTTCACTGATCTGGCTCTCGTCTAACCACTTGTTGACCTGAGGGGCTTCACAAATCTGGCTCATACCTCATCAACTGTCGACCTGGAAGCTTCACAGGTTGTATTTGTATCACTTGTAGACCTGAAGGCTTCACACAGGTCCTGCTCATAAAATATATCCACAGCGAAGACACTAAAAATTGTACCTGGTGTAATTGAGATAATTTACCCTGACTACACCTGTGTTTGTTCAGTCTCTCATTAAGTACTGCCTTAGTCTTACCTGCGTGTACACATGTCTCCCTTCCCTGTTATTGTCTTTTGGTGTGTGTGTGTGTGTGTGTGTGTGTGTGTGTGTGTGTGTGTGTGTGTCTTTTCATTACGATTAAATTAATTAAAAGAATAAATAAAAAGATTCAATACGTACATTCCTACAGTTAATCAACATTACTTGCCTCACTATATCAACATTATGTAATATATTTTTCACCTTGCCAGTAAAGGGGTAATATTTTTTTTTCTTCCTAGCAAACAGAGAGAAAAGTGAGATATATCTACCTCTTTACCCCGCCTCCCGGAACCCTGGAGACCTTAATGTAAAGTTGACTCGATTATTAATGCAACAAGTCGGACGCGACCAGCTGCACCTTTTTTGCTAAGTCATGTAAACAAACTCATGCGTGCGTGCCAAGTGACTATGGCCGCTGTGTTGACAAATGTTTAAGGTAAGGCTGTGGTGCCGAGTGTTATGTTGTGTTGCCGAGTAAGCTGTGCTGCTGTTATGCCAGGTGCCGAGTGTTATGCTGTGGTGCAGTGTTATGCTGTAAGTGTTATGCTGTGGTGCCGAGTGTTGCGCTGTGGTGCCGAGTGTTATGCTGTGGTGCCGAGTGTTATGCTGTGGTGCCGAGTGTTATGCTGGTGCCAGTGTTATGCTGTGGTGCCGGAGTGTTATGCTGTGGTGCCGAAGTGTTATGCTGTGGTGCCGAGTGTTATGCTGTGGTGCCGAGTGTTATGCTGTGGTGCCGAGTGTTATGCTGTGGTGCCGAGTGTTATGCTGTGGTGCCGAATGTTGTGTTGTCGAGTGTTATGCTGTGGTGTCGAGTGTTATGTTGTGTTTGTCAAGTGTTATGTTGTGTTGTCGAGTGTTATGCTGTGTTGTCGAGTGTTATGCTGTAAGCCAGTGTTATGTTGTGTTGTCAAGTGTTATGCTGTGGTGCCGAGTGTTATGTTGTGTTGTCGAGTGTTATGCTGTGGTGTCAGGTGTTATGCTGTGTTGTCCGAGTGTTATGTTGTGTTGTCAAGTGTTATGCTGTGTTGTCAGAGTGTTATGTTGTGTTGTCGAGTGTGCGTGTGTCCTGTGGTGCGTGTTATGTTGTGTTGTCAAGTGTTATGCTGTGGTGCCAAGTGTTATGTTGTTGTCATGTTGCCGTGTTGTCGAGTGTTATGTGTTGTCGAGTGTTGCTGTGTTGTCGAGTGTTATGCTGTGGTGCCAAGTGTTATGTTGTGTTGTCAAGTGTATGCTGTGGTGTCAGAGTGTTATGTTGTGTTGTCAAGTGTTATGCTGTGTTGTCGAGTGTTATGTTGTGTTGTCAGAGTGTTATGTTGTGGTGTCAAGTTTTATGTTGTGGTGCCAAATGTTCAAAAATATGTTAACAACAATAATAATAATAATAATAATAATATGTGTATGTAATAATATATAATAAAAATATAATAATAATAATAGTAATAATAATAATAATAATAATAATAATAATAATAATAATAATAATAATAATAAAAAAATAATAATAATAATAATAATAATAATAATAATAATAATAATAATAATAATAATAATAATAATAATAATAATAATAATAATAATAATAATAATAATAATAATAATAATAATAATAATAATAATAATAATAATAATAATAATAATAATAATAATAATAATAACGATGCATCTCCTACGAATGACAATGAAGATAAATTAAGATAAACAAGAAATAACGAAGGCAAAGGAAAAGGTTAAGAATGTGGAGGCGAAAATGTTTAAAGAAGAAGAAACAATCACTAAACATAATGGAACAATCACTGAACATAATGGAACAATCAATGAACATAATGGAACACTCAGTGAACATAATGGAACAATCAATAGACATAATGGAACACTCAGTGAACATAATGGAACAATCAATGAACATAATGGAAAATCAATGAACATAATGGAACAATCAATGAACATAATGGAACAATCAATGAACATAATGGAACAATCAATGAACATAATGGAAAATCAATGAACATAATGGAACAATCAATGAACATAATGGAACAATCAATGAACATAATGGAACAATCAATGAACATAATGGAAACAATCACTAAACATAATAGAACAATCACTGAACATAATGGAACAATCACTGAACATAATGGAACAATCAATGAACATAATGGAACAATCAATGAACATAATGGAACAATCAATGAACATAATGGAACAATCAATGACCATAATGGAACAATCACTGAACATAATGGAACAATCACTGAACATAATGGAACAATCAATGAACATAATGGAACAATCAATGAACATAATGGAACAATCAATGAACATAATGGAACAATCACTGAGCATAATGGAACAATCACTGAACATAATGGAACAATCACTGAACATAATGGAACAATCAATGAACATAATGGAACAATCAATGAACATAATGGAACAATCAATGAACACAATGGAACAATCACTGAGCATAATGGAACAATCACTGAACATAATGGAACAATCACTGAACATAATGGAACAATCACTGAACATAATGGAACAATCAATGAACATAATGGAACAATCAATGAACATAATGGAACAATCAATGAACATAATGGAACAATCACTGAGCATAATGGAACAATCACTGAACATAATGGAACAATCACTGAACATAATGGAACAATCAATGAACATAATGGAACAATCAATGAACATAATGGAACAATCAATGAACACAATGGAACAATCACTGAGCATAATGGAACAATCACTGAACATAATGGAACAATCACTGAACATAATGGAACAATCACTGAACATAATGGAACAATCAATGAACATAATGGAACAATCAATGAACATAATGGAACAATCAATGAACATAATGGAACAATCAGCCGAAGCCACAATGGAACAATCCAATGAACATAATGGGAACAAATGGCATAATGGAACAATCAATGAACATAATGGAACAATCAGTGGTATAATGGAACAATCAATGAGCATAATGGAGCAATCAGTGAGCATATTGGAACAATCAATGACCATAATGGAGCAATCAGCAGCCATAATGGAACAATCCAATGAACATAATGAAACAATCAATGACCATAATGAGACAAATAATGAACATAATGGAACAATCAGCCGAACAATGCAGAACAATCAGTGAACATAATGGAACAATCAATGACCACAATGGAACAATCAGTGAACATAATGGAACAATCACTGAACATAATGGAACAATCAATGAACATAATGGAACAATCAATGAACATAATGGAACAATCAATGAACATAATGGAACAATCACTGAGCATAATGGAACAATCACTGAACATAATGGAACAATCATGCATATCGGTCAACAAGTGACTCAGCATAATTGTTCAGCCGAGTTTGAGTGAGTGTTTAACGATCGTGTCTGGTAGTTAAGGGTATTTAATGACCCTATTAAGCAGTTAATAGTGTTTAACAATCCTGTCCGGTAGTTAATGGTGTTTAACGATTCTATCAGGTAGTTATGTGTCTAACGAGCCTTCTCAAGTGGTGAAATGTGTTTAACGACTCTGTCAGGTGCTAAAGGGCGATTGACGACCCTGTTAAGCGTACAATTGTGTTTAACGAACCTGCTAAGTTAACAGGGCTGTTAAACAAGCCTGTCAAGTAAATAGTACTGTTTAACGAGCGTCATGTGTGGAGAGGAGTGTTTAACGAGGCCGCTAAGTGGAAAGCAATGTTTAACGAGGCTGCTATGTGGAAAGCAATGTTTAACGAGGCTGATAAGTGGACAGAAGTATTTAACGAACCAGATATGTGAAGAGGAGTGTTTAACGAACCAGATATGTGAAGAGGAGTGTTTAGCGAACCTGATATGTGGAGTGTTTAACGAGCCAGCTACTGTACGTGGAGAGGAGTATTTAACGAGGCTGTTAAGTGTAGTGGAGTGTTTAACGAGACTGCTAAGTGGAAAGTTGTGCTTAACAAACCGGATATGTGGATAGGAGTGCTTAACGAGACTGCTAAGTAAAGAGGAGTGTTTAACAAGGGCATTAAGTAGTTGAGGGTAGATTAGGACTTACCATCACACTTATATGATGACTTTGAAATAAATTAGTGTAGTAGGAGAGACTTTTGGCCTGAGAGACAGAGAGAGACTTGTTGTGGACCTGGAGCACTAGTAGGACCTGGAGCACTAGTAGGACCTGGAACACTAGTGGGACCTGGAGCACTAGTAGAACCTGGAGCATTAGTAGGACCTGGAGCATTAGTAGGACCTGGAACACTAGTGGGACCTGGAGCACTAGTAGGACCTGGAGCACTAGTAGGACCTGGAACACTAGTGGGACCTGGAGCACTAGTAGGGACCTAGAGCACTAGTAGGGGCCTGGAACACTAGTCGGACCTGGAGCGCTAGGTGGGGACCTGGGAACACTAGTAGACCTGAAACACTAGTAGACCTGAACACTAGTAGGACCTGGAACACTAGTAGACCTGGAACACTAGTGGTAGGGACCTGAGCACTGGGGGTAGACCTGAACACTAGTAGGGCCTGTGGGAACAATTAGGTGCAGGATTCTGGAGCACTAGTGACCTGGAACACTAGTAGGACCTGGAGCATTAGTAGACCTGGGAAACACTAGTAGACCTGGAGCAATTAGTAGGGTCTAGAGCAATTAGTAGGACCTGGAGCATCAGTAGGACCTGGAACAATTAGTGGTACCCTGGGAGCACTAGTAGGACCTGAACACTAGTAGACCTGAACACTAGTAGACTTGTTAATTAGTAGGGCCTAAAACACAGGACCTGGAGCATTCTGAACACTATTAGTGGGACCTGGAAATACTAGTAGTGACCTGGAACACTTAGTAGGACCTGGAACACTAGTAGACCTGGAACACTGCAGGACCCGGGAACACTAGGTAGGGGACCCAGAGCACTAGTAGGACCTGGAACACTAGTAGGACCTGGAACACTAGTAGGACCTGGAGCACTAGTAGGACCTGGAACACTAGTAGGACCTGGAGCACTAGTAGGACTTGGAACACTAGTAGGACCTGGAGCACTAGTAGGACCTGAACGCCTAGGAGGACTTGAAAGACGTGATGCATGAGAATCTAATAGACCAGGAGGACCTGAATGACCTGGAACACTAGTAGGACCTGAAAGACTAGGACCTGGAGGACTGTGAGGGGAAACATTGATTGTGTTCCCCTCAGGCCAGAGTTTATGCTGCTAGTGAGCGAGGGGGACAGTGGCTGGTAGTCTTTGATTCCTCCCGCATTTACTCCCTTGTTCTATTTATCTATTCATCTGTATATCAATGTATTTTTTTTTCGCTTCCCCTCTTTCTCTTTCTCGTTCATTTACCACTTGTGTGTGTGTGTGTGTGTGTGTGTGTGTGTGTTAGATACCTCACATATCTCACACATCTGAACAAAACTTTAATATTTGGCGTCGATGATTGGTGGTATTAACGATGACGTCACAAGATGGCGGCAACAATTGATGAAGAAAAACAAACATACACGTCTATGATTGGTGGTATTAACGATGACGTCACAAGATGGCGGCAACAATTGATGAAGAAAAAACAAACATACACGTCTATGATTGGTGATAATTACGATGACGTCACAAGATGGCGGCAACAATTGATGAAGAGTAAACAAAGTGAAGTGTCTGGTGGTGTTGGTAATGAGTGTATAAAGAGTCTCTCATATTTACCCAGCAGACACATTAATTTACTGTGGTTGACGGCGAGTTCTCTTATCTGTCTGTCTGTCTAACAATCAACATTATATCTATCTATCTATCTATCAATATGTTTATGTATGTATGTATGTATGTCTGTATGTATGCATTCTCTCACATAGCCTGCAGTGTAGCCAGAACCAGGAGTTAAAACGACCCTTACTCACTCGTCTCCGCCCTTACACTTACCATGTACTGTGTGTTTTACTATAGTGTTCACCTCTGCCACACCTACCACCACCGTTACACCACCGTCACTACACCATTACACAAATATTACACCTCCACCACACCTCTGGCAAAACATCATCACCACCATCACAACACCATCACATCACCACAACACACCCATTCCTTCTTTACCTTCTTCTCATCTAAGCATCACCACACCACCATTACAACCATCACCAAAACACCATCATTCCACCACCACACCACCATTACACCCACACCATAACACCTACTAGACACCATACTACCCTCCTCCCCCCCCCCTACTGTACCCTCACCATCACACACAACAGATAAATATTTCCTCTCAACTGATTAAATAATACGACTCCACTCTACAGATTAAACTGAAACGCTAAATATTACACCAAGATAACATGAACAATTTTACTGAGATGCGGCGATGGAAAGGAGATCAAATTTAGTTCCAGAATGTTTTAAGAAATGGTTCGCTTACCTTAGTTTTGTCCATGTGTGTGTGTGTGTGTGTGTGTGTGTGTGTGTGTGTGTGTGTGTGTGTGTGTGTGTGTGTGCGTGTGTGTGTGTGTGTGTGTGTTGTTTTCTTGGAAAGTATTTTGTGTTTTTATATTTAGCGGATGAGTTAGGTTAGGTTAGGCTAGGTTAGGCTAGGTTAGGTTAGGTTAGGTTAGGTTAGGTTAGGTTAGGTTAGGTTTAGTTAGGTTTGGTTTGTTGTCGTGCTTGTGTGATTTTGTTTTGGTTGTGTCTGTCTCATACATACATACATACATACATACATACATACATACATACATACATACATACATACATACTTACATACTGTACACACACACACACACACACGGACCTTCCGGACCCATCACACAGAACTGTGGCGTGGTATGCTTAACTCCTGGAGAGACAGAGAGAGACAGACAGACAGACATATGTAAGCTAGGCAGTTAGAAGATGATTAGACAGACTGACAGAGATAGACAGACAGAGATACAAGTCAGACAGAAAACAGAGAGAGAGAGAGAGAGAGAGAGAGAGAGAGAGAGAGAGAGAAGAGAGAGAGAGAGAGAGAGAGAGAGAAAATCGGGAAAGAACGAAGGAAGGAAAGAAGATGGAAGAAAGACCAACTTATCCTCAAGAATTTATTTAGTCGTCAGTGGTGGACAAAGACCTTAATTAAAACTTTAAATCGCCTTTCCTCAGTCGCTCCACCTCGCCCACCCCCATCCCCCCACCTCCACCCCCTTCACCCCCCTCCACCCCCACCCCTCCACCTCCCACCGCCTTGAGTTCCTACAGAGATTGACAATACTGGAGACAGATTACGGAGCTGCAGGTTTAGCATGAAATATATTGGTTAAGACGAAGCTAATGTGTAAATAAATGACTCTCCTCTCCTATCTGTTGCAACACTTGCACCACTGGATCAGGAAAAGGGAGAGCCAAGATGTGTGGTTGCAGCCTGCGCTCCTGCCTCACCACATAAATCAACTCACGGGCAGCCATCATCCAGTTCATCATACCTCTCATCATCAAAATCCCTATACCGCCCAAAAAGTCCTATGGCGATGGACGAGTGGCGACGGGGACAGGCAGAGATGACTACCGCGAGTCTAGTCACAAGGGCGGCACAGATAATATGGTCGTTTATACACTGGGATCTAGGCAGAAGTGCAATCCGTTCCAGTCTGTACGACTGAGCACCCCTTTCGAGGAGCCACTCTGCTCACCCCACATGGGGAGGGGGCTAAAAAAGGTGCCCTAAACATAGCCTGCCTAAGAAACCCAACCTGACTGGGCAACCGCACCCAGTAAGGTCATCCTTATGCGGTCGAAAACACAACCAAAATCACAGATCCAAACAAAAACAAACTATGCAACCTCTTATGGTTGCTCCATGGAATGTCAGGACCCTTCTGGACACTGGCACAATTGCGCGTCCTGAAAGAAGAACCGCCCTTGTGGCAAAAGAGCTGGCTAGGTATAACATCGACAGAGTAGCCAGAACGGGGGTCTGGTTACACCTTCATCTGGAAGGGTAAGCCTGCTGCGGAGACAAACCGCATTTATGGAGTTGACTTTGCCATCCGCCAACGCTTCCTACACAGGCTAACTGAAATGCCTATTAAGATCAACTAGCGCCTCATGACGCTTCGAGTCCCACTGAATCACTCACATCATGCCTTCTTCATCAGTGCATACGCCCTAACACACTGGATACAGAGGACGATATCAAGGAGGCCTTTTACGCCGACCTCGACAGAGTGTTAACCTCTATCCCCAGAGAAGATAAGGTTGTGCTCCTTGGCGACTTTTATGCCAGAGTTGGCAGAAATGCTGACATTTGGCAGGGAACCATAAGGAGTAATGGACTAGGGAAGTGTAATCCCAACGGCCTACTCCTCCTCAACAAGTGTGCTACACACAACCTCACTATCACCAATACCTTGTTTAGGCAGGCCGATAGGTTCAAGGGTTCGAGGCAACACCCACGATCCAAACACTGGCATCTCATTGACTACATCATTGTCAGAGAAAGAGATCGCCGAGATGTCCTCATCACCCGTGCCATGCGTGGCTCAGACCACTGTGACACTGATCATCGACTTGTCAGATCTAAGCTCTCACTTCACGTTGCCCCAAAACGGCGAAGGCAGCAAGCCTCCAGAAGAGGTTTTAATACAAAGCGTCTGGAGGATCCAGCGGTAGCACAAGCTTTCAGAGAGCCGCTCGAACATGGGCTGATAAACAACCCAACAGCAAACAACGTGAATCCCAGTGCCGAATGGGATACTCTTAATACTGTTATGATAAAAACCTGCAGAGAGACCCTCGGCCAGATCAAAAGAATACACCAGGACTGGTTTGATGAAAAGACCAGGCAATCAAAGCACTCATCAATGATAAACGTGCTGCTTTTACTGACTGGCAGAACAACCCTCAGTCTCGTACTAAAGGTGATACCTTCCACATGAAGAAAGCGGCAGCCCAGCAGGAACTTCGCAATCTAAAGAAAGACTGGCTTAAAAATAAAGCATGTGAAGCACAAAAACTTGCAGATCAGCACAAGCTGCGCGATTTTTTCATTTTTACTCAAACATTTTATGGGCCAGTCACTCATGGCGCAGCCCCCCTCCGCTCTTCTGACGGTAACCTCATAATTAAAGACGATGAAGGCCTCCTTCAGCACTGGAAAGAGCACTACCATTCCTTCCTCAACAGAAACACCGATGTGGATGTCCTGACTACCCAGCAGGTCCCTCAGCATCCAGGAGGGAGCTGACCCACCTCAGCTATCCTCCATCCCTGGATGAGGTAGCTACTGCCATCAAGCAGATGAAAAATAACAAAGCCTCAGGGCCTGATGGAATCCCAGCCGAGGTGTATAAAGGTGTACATACATACAGACACACACATACATCTCTCATCAGGCCATATAGCACGCGGACTTCCATATACAAACAATACCTCACTAGTGGGGAATCGAACCCTGGACCTCTGTGTGTGAACAGGGATCACTACCACCGCGCCACAACATACATACATACACTTGAACTGCTGGCTTGAACCTTTAAAACCACAATTAATATTCATAAGATTACGTAGATTAAATTAACATTATATAAAAAGTTATATATATATATATATGTACAGTATGTATGAATATATATATATATATATATATATATATATATATATATATATATATATATATATATATATATATATTCGGTTATGTACAGTATGTATGAATATATCTGTCTCTGTCTGTCTGTCTGGCTGTCTGTCTATCTATCTATCTATCTATCTATCTATTTATCTATCTATTTATCTATCTACCTATCTATCTATCTATCTATCTATCTATCTATCTATCTATTTATCTATCTATCTATTTATCTATCTATCTATCTATCTATCTATTTATTTATCTATCTATTTATCTATTTATCTATCTATCTATCTATCTATCTATCTATCTATTTATTTATCTATCTATTTATCTATCTATCTATCTATCTATTTCCTCTGCCAGGAAGGTTCATGTAATCTTGGATCATAAAAAGTAATTTAACGTGATGAAGTTTATTTTATAACATGACTGGAGAAGGGAGGGAGGGAGGAGGGAGGAGGGAGGAGGAGGGAGGGAGGGAGGAGGGAGGAGGAGGAGGGAGGAGGAGGGAGGGAAGGAGGGAGGGAGGGAGGAGGGAGGGAGGAGGAGGAAGGGAGGGAGGAGGACTGACATGAAAGGGGCGGAGGAACGGCGGCAGGGAGAAGGAAGAGAAAGGAGGATGGAAGGGAGAGAGAGAATTGAACCAGAAAGAAAGGGAGAAAAGGAGGGAAGGGAAGGCGGGAGAGAGTAAAGAAAAAGGAGGATGGATGCAGTAAGAGAGAGAGAGGTAAGGTTTAATATGTTGATGGAGACAAGGGTAGAAATTATATAGTTTGTGAGGTGAGGGGAGGGGGAGTATGTTGCATGTTGTTGTAGTATGCTGTAGTATGCTGTAGTATGCTGTAGTATGTTTTACTATATTGTAGTATATTGTAGTATGTTTTAGTATGCTGTAGTATGTTTTAGTATGCTGTAGTATGTTGTAGTATGTTGTAGTATGTTTTAGTATGTTGTAGTATGTTGTAGTATGTTGTAGTATGCTGTAGTGTATTGTAGTATGTTGTAGTATGCTGTGGTCATGTTCTAGTATCCACCACACAACACCACGACCCATTGTTATTGTTATTGCTTACGTTCGCATAGGAGCAGCTGACTTGATCCGGATTCTAAGGAGACCAACACCACCTTACCATCTGACCACACTGATGTATAAAGCTCCTCAATGGCGTCTGGGGTGCATTGAGACTCTACCTTTGAGATAAATTCCACTTACCATGTAGTTAGAGGAGAGGAACCCTAAATTAGCCCTAAATGAGGCTTATAATAGGAATAAATACCCTGTTGAGACGATACGGCAGTGTGTGTGTGTGTGTGTGTGTGTGTGTGTGTGTGTGTGTGTGTGTGTGTGTGTGTGTGTGTGTGTGTGTGTGTGTTTTCATAGTTTTTTTATGATGTTTGACTAGAAAATGTAATATAAATCAAGTCTCCTGTATGATGTTAAATGGGGTGACTCTCTTGATACGTCAGAGGTCAAAGGTCAGAGGTCAAAGGTCAGAGGTCAAGGTCACAATGTCCCCCTAAAAAAAATATGCCAAAAAATTTTTACATCGTCAAAATAGCGAGGCTGGAGCGAGGTATGTCATCCGTGATTGTCTTGTTACATGACAACTTTTAAATTACGAGAGATAGTTGGTCTCTCTCGTTATCTCTCTCTCTCTCTCTCTATCTCTCTCACACACAGAGGGTGGAGGAAGGGAGGGAGAGAGAGATTCGTGGCAGCTGTTTCCCCTCATTCCCCCCTTACTCTCACAGCAGAGGGGGAGAGGGGAGAGAGAAAGAGAGAGAGGGATGCACGTGGACGTCTCTCTCTCTCTCTCTCTCTCTCTTCTCTCTCTCTTCCAGAAGGGTAAGGGGTGGGAGAGAATGAGGAGAGAGTTAGACGGGTCAAAGAGATTAGGTGAGTGAGTGGGAATTGTGGGAGAGAGAAAAGAGCAAATGAGAAACCTGGGAGAGGGAAGGAGAGGGAGTGAGAGGGGACGGGAGTGAGGGGAGGCAATGAGTGTAGTAATTACCTCTCTCTCTCTCTCTCTCTCTCTCTCTCCTGGTTGTGTATCTTAGTGAGTGGAAGTGAGAGTGAGAGACAGACATTTGAGAGAGAGAGGCGTAATGACAATCGGTAGTAGTTATAGGAGGTGTTGGCAGTTTTAGGTCTCGGTAATTAGGTCGTTATAGCGAAGGGAGAGTCGTTGATCAACCCGCTAACGACCCCCTATGTTGTAGTAAGCTGGCCACCTCTATGCTGTGCTCTCACGAAGCTGTAATAAGCTGTTCTAGGCTGTAAGGTGACTAAGCTGTACTCTCACAAAGCTGTATTCTTACTAAACTGTATTAAGCTGTACTCACTAAGCTGTACTAAACTGTACTCTCTCAATAAGCTGTACTAAACTGTACTCTCAATAAGCTGTAATCTCACTTAGCTGTACTCTCACTAAACTGTGTTCTCACTAAGCTGTACTAAGCTGTAATCTCACTTAGCTGTACTCTCACTAAACTGTGTTCTCACTAAGCTGTACTAAGCTGTAATCTCACTTAGCTGTACTCTCACTAAACTGTGTTCTCACTAAGCTGTACTAAGCTGTAATCTCACTTAGCTGTACTCTCACTAAGCTGTGTTCTCACTAAGCTGTAGACTCCTTAAGCTGAACAAAGCCCTACTTTCAATAAACTGTACTCATACTAAACTGCACTAACCAATACTCTCACTAAGCTGTACTCTCGCTAAGCTTTACACAGGGTGGGTGTGATATCGGGTGAGTGACGCCCATAACCCAGTGTGATAACAGCTTAGTGCAGCATTAATGACCAAACTTCGTAAGATCTTCAAATATTACCTCTAACAACTGTCTCTCTTACTGTCTCTCGGTCTTAATAATGTCTCTTGCTGTCTCTCATTATCTCTTATTGTTCCTCTTAATACAGTCTCTTATTGTCTCTCACTCTGTCTCACTGTAACTTAACACTGTCTCTTACTGTCTCTCGGTCTTAATAATGTCTCTTGCTGTCTCTCATCTCTGTCTTTCATTATCTCTTATCGGTCCTCTTAATACAGTCTCTTATTGTCTCTCACTCTGTCTCACTGTAACTTAACACTGTCTCATACTGTCTCTCGGTCTTAATAATGTCTCTTGCTGTCTCTCATTATCTCTTATTGTTCCTCTTAATACAGTCTCTTATTGTCTCTCACTCTGTCTCACTGTAACTTAACACTGTCCCATACTGTCTCTCACTGTCTCTTAGCCAAATCTGTCACATCTTTAACATTCAATTACCACTATCTCATATAATCTCTCACCGGTCTTCCATCACTGTCTCATACCAGTCTCATCCGATCTCTCCTCAAGTTTCTCCAACTGTCTCACACACATTCATTATCCCACCACAGTCTCTCAAAATCTCTCACTATATTTTACATCACTCATTTTTTTTATCTCTCACCACCAGTCTCACTATCTCTCACCACAGTCTCTCACTATCTCTCACAAATATATCCTAATAACTCTCATAACTATCTCCCACAACTGTCTCACTATCTCTCACTATGTCTCACAAATGTCTCTCACTATCTCTCACAACTGTCTCACTATCTCTCACAACTGTCTTACTATCTCTCACTACAGTCTCGCTACTTTCACAACAATCTCCTAATAACCCTATCAACCATCTCTCACTATCTCTCACCACAGTCTCTCACTATCTCTCACCACAGTCTCTCACTATCTCTCACATCTGAAAGGAATTCGCGACAGGAAAAACAGATATATAAGTTTAACAACCAAGGAATATGACCCAACTTTGTGGCTTTGGTGGTATATTTTGGTTCAGCGAGAGGTTGTGGTTGTGAAAGGTTGTGGTGGTGGGAGGTTGTGGTTGTGGGAGGTTGTGGTTGTTTGGAGGTTGTGGTTGTGAGAGGTTGTGGTGGTGAGTTGTGGTTTGGGAGGTTGTGGTGGTGGGAGGTTGTGGTGGTGGGAGGTTGTGGTGATGGAAGGTTGTGGTGGTGTGGGAGGTTGTGGTGGTGGTGGGAGGTGGTGGTGGGAGGTTGTGGTGGTGGGCGGTTGTGGTTGGAGGTTGCTGTTGTGGGAGGTTGTGGTGGTGGCAGGTTGTGGTGGTGGCAGGTTGTGGTGGTGGTGGGAGGTTGTGGTGGTGGTGGGAGGTTGTGGTGGTGGTGGAGGTTGTGGTGGTGGAGGTTGCGGTGGTGGTGGGAGGTTGTGGTGGTGGTGGGAGGTTGGTTGGAGGAGGTTGCTGTTGTGGGAGGTTGTGGTGGTGGGAGGTTGTGGTGGTGGGAGGTTGTGGTGGTGGTGGGAGGTTGTGGTGGTGGTGGGGGCTGTGGTGGTGGTGGGAGGTTGTGGTGGTGGTGGGGGTTGTGGTGGTGGTGGGAGTGTGGTGGTGGTGGGAGGTTGTGGTGGTGGAGGTTGTGGTGGTGGTGAGGTTGTGGTGGTGGTGGCAGGTTGTGGTGGTGGTGGGAGGTTGTGTGGTGGTGGGAGGTTGTGGTTGGAGGAGGTTGCTGTTGTGGGAGGTTGTGGTGGTGGTGGAAGGTTGTGGTGTGGTGGGAGGTTGGTGGTGGTGGGAGGTTGTGGTGGTGGTGGGAGGTTGTGGTTGTGGTGGGAGGTTGTGGTGGTGGTGGGAGGTTGTGGTGGTGGGAGGTGGGGGAGGTTGTGGTGGTGGTGGGAGGTTGTGGTTGGAGGAGGTTGCTGTTGTGGGAGGTTGTGGTGGTGGCAGGTTGTGGTGGTGGGAGGTTGTGGTGGTGGTGGGAGGTTGTGGTGGTGGTGGGAGGCTGTGGTGGTGGTGGGAGGTTGTGGTTGTGGTGGGAGGTTGTGGTGGTGGTGGGAGGTTGTGGTGGTGGGTGGGAGGTTGTGGTGGTGGTGGGAGGTTGTGGTGGTGGTGGGAGGTTGTGGTTGGAGGAGGTTGCTGTTGTGGGAGGTTGTGGGTGGTGGTGGGGGAGGTTGTGGTGGTGGTGGGAGGTTGTGGTGGTGGTGGGGAGGTTGTGGTTGTGGTGGGAGGTTGTGGTTGGAGGTTGCTGTTGTGGGAGGTTGTGGTGGTGGCAGGTTGTGGTGGTGGGAGGTTGTGGTGGTGGGAGGTTGTGGTGGTGGTGGGAGGTTGTGTGGGAGGTTGTGGTTGGAGGAGGTTGCTGTTGTGGGAGGTTGTGGTGGTGGGAGGTTGTGGTGGTGGGAGGTTGTGGTGGTGGGAGGTTGTGGTGGTTAGGAGGTTGTGGTGGTGGGAGGTTGTGGTGGTGGTGGTGGAAGGTTGTGGTGGTGGGAGGTTGGTGGTGGTGGGAGGTTGTGGTGGTGGTGGAAGGTTGTGGTGGTGGGAGGTTGTGGTGGTGGTGGGAGGTTGTGGTGGTGGGAGGTTGTGGTGGTGGTGGGAGGTTGTGGTGGTGTGGTGGTGGAAGGTTGTGGTGGTGGTGGAAGGTGTGGTGGAGGTTGTGGTGGTGGAGGAGGTGGGTGGTGGGAGGTCAGGTGGTTAGAGGAGTTGTGTGGTGGGAGGTTGTGGTGGTGGTGGTGGAAGGTTGTGGTGGTGGGAGGTTGTGGTGGTGGTGGAAGGTTGTGGTGGTGGGAGGTTGTGGTGGTGGAGGAGGTTGTGGTGGTGGGAGGTTGTGGTGGTGGGAGGTTGTGGTTGAGGAGGTTGTGGTTGAGGGTTGTGGTTGAGGGAGGTTGTGGTGGTGGTGAAGGCTGTGGTGGTGGAGGAGGTTGTGGTGGTGGGAGGTTGTGGTGGTGGAGGAGGCTGTGGTGGTGGGAGGTTGTGGTGAGGAGGTTGTGGTGGTGGGAGGTTGTGGTGGTGGGAGGTTGTGGTGGTGGGAGGTTGTGGTGGTGGGAGGTTGTGGTGGTGGGAGGTTGTGAATAGGGTTTTGTCCAGGGGAAAAATAACCGCTGGGAATGATGTGTGTTCATTGGTCGTTCCTTACCATGACGTCAGCTAACATATGCAGGAAAAGACGTACGTTGATTGGTTCTTGCCTACCACAACCAGGACGTATGGTGATTGGTCGTCGCCTACTATGACGTCATCTCGTGCATGAGGGTAGGACATGTAATGATTGGTCGTGACCCACTATGACGTCAGGTAGCGAGAGTCGTGATTGGTGGCCGTCCACAATAACTTCTATAATGAAGCTGGACTTGTTTGTCAGTGTCTTGGAGGGAAGAGATAATTTTATTACCCAACTTTTACACAAAATATTACACCAATTTTCTGCCGTGATGACAACAAAGCCAGGGCGAGCGTTCAACACCGCCTGACATTTCCTTAATACCACAACGTCACGTTATCTGAAAACACCCCAGACGAGCTCATCCATAACACTGCTCCGCCAAGACAAACACTCAACAGTGCCTGGCGTTTCCTTTAAGTCCATAATGAGAGAAGCTGAGCCTGTCGAACGTTCGCCTCAGCAGTAATTTGTGTTAAGGATAGTGGCATCTGTCAACATCACAGTAGACAAGACAGGGACAGATGCACAAAGACTGACCCTGGCTGTGTCGAATAATGATCTGTGTAGTTCAAGTGAGTTAGTAAGATGGGTGGTTGGGTGGTTGGGTGGCGGAAGGTTGTGTGGTAGATGGTTGTGTGGTGGGAGGTTGTATGGTTGGGTGGCGGAAGGTTGTGTGGTGGGAGGTTGTGTGGTTGTGTGGGTGGAGGTTGTGTGGTTGTGTGGTGGGTGGTTGTGTGGTTAGGGGTTGAAGGTTGTGTGGTGGAGGTTGTGTGGTTGTGTGGTGGGAGGTTGTGTGGTTGGGTGGTGGGAGGTTGGGGTGGGAGGTTGTGTGGTTGTGTGTGGGGTGGTTGTGTGGTGGAGGTGTAGGGGAGGTGTGGTGGGTGGCAGAAGGTTGTGTGGGTGGGAGGTTGTGTGGTTGTGTGGTGGGAGGTGTGGCTGTGTGTGGTGTGTGTGGTTGGGGGTTGTAGGTGTGGGTGGGAGGTTGTGTGGTTGTGTGGTGGGAGGTTGTGTGGTTGGGTGGTGGGAGGTTGTGGGTGAGGTTGTGTGGTTGTGTGGTGGGAGGTTGTGTGGTTGTGGGTGGGTGGTTGTGTGGTGGGAGGTTGTGTGGGTGGGGAGGTTGTGGTTGGGTGGCGGAAGGTTGTGGTGGAGGTTGTGTGGTTGTGTGTGGAGGTTGTGTGGTTGTGGTGGGAGGTTGTGTGTGCGGTTGAAGGTTGTGTGGTGGGAGGTTGTGTGGTTGTGTGGTGGAGGTTGTGGTGGGAGGTTGTGTGGGGTGGTGATGCTATGGGTTGTGTGGTGGAGGTTGTGTGGGTGTGTGGTGAGGTTGTGTGGTGTGTGTGGTGGAGGTTGTGTGGGTTGTGTGGTGGAGGTTGTGTGGTTGTGTGGTGGGATGTTGTGTGGTTGTGTGTGGGAGGTCATGTGGTGGGAGGCAGTGGTTGGGGTTGTGTGGTGGGAGGCTGTGTGGTGGAGGTTGTGTGGTGGGAGGTTTTGTGGTGGAGGTTGTGTGGTGGGAGGTTGTGTGGTGGGAGGCGTGGCTGGGGCGGTTGAAGGTCAGGTGGTGGAGGTCTGTGGGAGGTTGTGTGGTGGAGGTTGTGTGGCTGTGTGGTGTAGGTTGTGTGGTGGGAGGCTGTGTGGTTGAGGTTGTGTGGTGGTGGTGAGGTTGTGTGGGTGGAGGTTGTGTGGTGGGTGTGTGGTGGGGTGTGGTTGTGTGGTGGAGGTTGTGTGGTGTGTGGTGGGAGGTTGTGTGGTTGTGTGGTGGGAGGTTGTGTGGTGGGTAGGTTGTGGTGGTGGAGGTTGTGTGGTGGAGGTTGTGTGGTGGGAGGTTATGTGGCTGTGTGGTGGGAGGTCGTGGTTGAGGTTGTGTGGGTGGGTTGTGGTGGGAGGTTGTGTGGGTGGGAGGTTGTGTGGTTGTGTGGTGGGAGGTTGTGTGGTTGGGTGGTGGGAGGTTGTGTGATTGAGGTGTGGTGGGTGGCTGTGTGGTGGGAGGTTGTGTGGTGGAGGTTGTGTGTGGTTGTGTGGTGGAGGTTGTGTGGTGATAGGTGGTTGTGTGGTGGAGGTTGTGTGGTGGTGGGGAGGTTGTGTGGGTGGGTGGTTGTGGATGTGTGGTGGAGGTGTGTGGTGGTGGTTGTGGTTGGGTGGTGAGGTTGTGTGGGAGGTTAGGTTGTGGCAGGGGAGGTTGTGTGGGTGTGTGGTGGAGGTTGTGTGTGGTGGGTGGTGAAGGTTGTGTGGTTGTGTGGTGGGTGGTTGTGTGGTAGGAGGTTGTGTGGTGTGGGTTGTGGTTGTGTGTGGTAGGTTATGTGGTGGGTGGTTGTGTGGTGGGTGGTGGAAGTTGTGTGTGGTGGTTGTGGTGGGTGGCTGTGTAGTGGTGGTTGTGTGGGGTGGTTGTATGGTAGGTGGTGGAAGGTTGTGTGGTGGGTGGTTGGTGGTGTGGCTGTAGTGGGTGGTTGTGTGGTGGCCGTACACTCAGTATATCAGGGCTGTAGTGGCCGTACATTCCACTGTTCTTGTGTGCACTATGAACACGTCCAGTTAAGCAAACTTTCTGTCATAAACTTGTCTCATTGGTCGAGTTATTGTCGCTCTAATTTATCCCCTGATTATTTTGTTGCGAGTCTGGTGCTTGTGGTGTGCTTGTAGTGTGCTTGTGGTGATTGTGGTGTGCTTGTAGTGTGGTTATAATGTGCTTGTGGTGATTGTGGTAGGTCTATGGTGCTTATAGTGTGCTTGGGGTAGGCCTATGGTGCTTGTGGTGTGTTTGTGGTAATTGTGGGTCTATGGTGCCTGTGGTGATTGTGGTGTGCTTGTAGTGATTGTAGGTCTATGGTGATTGTGGTTTGCTTGTAGTGATTGTGGTGTGCTGTGGTGATGGTGGTGTGCTTGTGTTTGTGGGTCATGGTGCTTGTAGTGTGCTTGTAGTGTGCTTGTAGGTGTGTGTGTGTGTGTACGTTACTGTGGTCATAAGATAAAACAGGTGTGTAGTGGTGCAAGTGTGTGGAGTAGGTCGCAACAGATTGTGGTAGTGGTGGTCAAATGTCAGGTTGTGGTAGGTCGTAACAGGTTGTGGTAGTGGTGGTCGCACAGGTTTGGTAGTGGTGGTCGTAAAGGTTGTGGTAGTGGTGGTCGTAACAGGTTGTGGTAGTGGTGGTCGTAACAGGTTGTGGTAGTGGTGGTCGTAACATGTGGTAGTGGTGGTCGTAACAGGTTGTGGTAGTGGTGGTCGTAACAGGTGTGGTAGTGGTGGTCGTAACAGGTTGTGGTAGTGGGTCGTAACAGGTTGTGGTAGTGGGGGTCGTAACAGGTTGTGGTAGTGGTGGGTCGAACAGTTGTGGTAGTGTAGGTCGAAACAGATTGTAGTGTGGTTGTAACAGGTTGTGGTAGTGGTGGCTGCAACAGGTTGTGGGTAGTGGTGGTCATAACAGGTTGTGGGTAGTGGTGGTCGTAACAGGTTGTGTAGTGGTGGTCGTAACAGGTTGTGGTAGTGGTGGTAACAGGTTGGGGTAGTGGTGGTCGTAACAGGTGTAGTGGTGTGGCAACAGGTGTGGTAGTGTGGTCGTTAGGTTGTGGTAGTGGTGGTCGTAACAGGTGTAGTGGTGGTCGTAGTTAGTTGTGGTAGTGGTGTCGCAACAGGTTGGGTAGTGGTGGTCGCAGGTTGTGGTAGTGGTTCGTAACAGGTTGTGGTAGTGGTCGTAACAGGTCAGGTAGTGGTGGTGTAATAGGTCAGGTAGTGCGGTCGTAACAGGTTGTGGTAATGGTGGTCGTAACAGGTTGGGTTGTGGTTCGTAACAGGTTGTGGTAGTGGTGGTCGTAACAGTTGTGGTAGTGGTGGTCATAACAGGTTGTGGTAGTGGTGGTCGTAACAGGTTGTAGGTGGTGGTCGTAACAGGTTGTAGTGGTGGTCGTAACAGGTTGTGGTAGTGGTGGTCTAACAGGTTGTGGTAGTGGTGTAGTAGGTTGTGGTAGTGGTGGTCGCAACAGGTTAGGTAGTGGTGGTCGTAAGGTTAGTGGGTCACAGGTTGTGGTAGGTCGTAACAGGTTGTAGTGGTGAACAGGTTGTGGTAGTGGTGGTCAAAAGGTTGTGGTAGGTGGTCGTAAAAAAGATAGTCGCCAAACAATACGAAAAAATAATAAACGTAACTAAATATTTCACTAATTTATACGCCTTGACGACGATAACATCCAACATGGCGGCTTACGCTGAGACTATACCGAAGTAGAAATATCAGCAAAATAGAACTTGCTAGGGAAGAATTCGAACGGGGACTGTCAGATCCAGTTGCCGGGGGAGGAAGAGTGAGGGCAAGTAAAAGGATCTTGTTTTGTTGTGTGGAGAAGCTTGATTGCCTCTCTCTCTTCTCTCTCTCACTGCATCACATCTATATTACTAGTGAGAAAATTGGCTCTGTAAGAACCTTTGATGTTGAGTCAAACTTTATTAACGAGAGGATGGTGAGGGAGAGTGAGGGGAGAGGAGGGAGAGTGAGGGAGAATGAGGGAGAATGAGGAGAGTAGGAGTGAGTGGGGGTGTTATATCGTGACTGTATCCTGCTCATGTCTGTATCATAGCACACACACACACACACACACACACACTATGGTATCTTTCTTAGTTTAGTAGTTAATTAAAATATGCAAATGTCATTTTACTCTTGAATCGTAAAGTATGTTGTGACTATATCTACCGAGCCGTGTGTGTGTGTGTGTGTGTGTGTGTGTGTGTGTGTGTGTGTGTGTGTGTGTGTGTGTGTGTGTGTGTGTGTGTGTGTGTGTGTCAGTATAAGGAGTTAAAGGACGGTCTTATACAGCTGATAAAAGAAAACATTTAAGGCAGTAGTAAGTCCCAACTTAACCTAAAATTAGCAATAGTGTAGGTCCTGATACTGCAATTTAAGGGCAGTAATGATGATCCAAAATCCTTACCTAAAATTTAAGCAATAGTGTAGGTCCTGATACTGTACCTAAGTTAAAGCAGAGGTGAATAGGTCCTGGGGCAGTCGGGTGGCCCCTAGGAAGTTAGGGGCAAAGTTACCTAGTACTTCTGCTTACAGAAGCTAGAGAGGAGAGAGAGGGAAGAGAAGAGAGAGAGAGAGAGAGAAGAGAGAGAGAGAGAGAGAGAGAGAGAGAGAGAGAGAATATTGAGGAAAGGAGAGACAAAGAACAAAAAGAAAAGAAAAAAGAAAAGAAAATAAAAAGAAAAAGAAAAGAATAAAGAAAAGAAAAGCAGAAAAAGAAAGAAAGAAAGAAAGAAAGAAAGAAAGGAAAGAAAGTAAAGAAAGAAAATAAAGTGAAGAAAGAAAGAAAGAAGAGAGCCAGAGGGCATACAGTGCCTCCATATTTGATTTAATCCTATATTTTTCAACAGCAGGCGAGAACCAAACCCGACATTCATCCCCCAAGGAGTGAGGTGGTGACGGTAACGTAACCTCTCTCTCTGTCTGTCTGTCTCTCTCTCTCCTCTTCATTCCCTCTCCTTCACTCCTCATCTCTGTCTCTCTTCCAAACTCTTCTTCCCTTCATTCCTCTTCATCTCCCCCCTTAAATCTCTTCATCTCTTTCTGTCTGTCTTTTCTCCTTCTCTTCACTCCTTCACCTATCTCTGTCTCCTCTCTCAAATTTCTCCTTCAATCTCTCCTTTCCGTCCCACTTTCTCTTTCTTTTCTGTTGTTTTCCTTCCATTCACCTTCATACCATTTTCGCTTCTATCTGGGATTTTTGCCATATGTTATTGTTAAGTGTCGGCCTGGACCTTGTGTGTTGTTGTCCTTGTTATGCGTGTTCTTATTTTATTTTGGGTTTGTTCTTGTTGTTGTTCTTGTTTTGCTGGTTTTTTTGTTTGTTTTTTTTTTTCCTCGTCCTTGTTGTTGTTCTTGTCCTTATTGTTTTTGTTTTTATTCTTGTCCTTGTTGCTCTTGTCATTGTTGTTCTTGTCCTTGTTGTCCTTGATGCTCTTGTCCCTTTTGTTCTTGTCCTTGTTGTTCTTGTCCTTGTTTCTTTTGTCCTTGTTGTTCCTGTTCTTGCTCTTCTTGGTTTTGTCCTTGCAGTTCTAGTTGCTCTTGTCCGTGGTTTTGTTATTCTTATCCTCGTTGTTCTTGTTCTTGCTGTCCTGGCTGTGTTCTTGTTCTTACTGTTGTCCTTGTTGTTCTTGTTCTTCTGTTTTTCATTGTTTAAATCGTTGTTATTGCACTTGTTTTGTTCTGTTTGTTCTTTGTGTTCTTGTTTTGTCATCATTCACCGTTTAGCGTTCATTCTGGGGCATTTTTTGTCTTCGTTCATTTATCCAGCGTTCACACCACAGGACACACACACACACACACACACACAAACACACACACACACACACACACACACACACACAACACACAAAAACCAACCATTCCCAATACATTAAACCGAATTTCTGGTGCGTTCAGTTTCCAGCGAGGGTGGAGAGGGAGGGGGAGGTTCACTTTAGCGAGCGTTCACTCTATCGCATCTTTGATCATGAGGATGAAAGCAGTTCTCGACGCAGTTTTACCTTCACGTGAGTGTCGGCCGCCGCTTCGCTCTTTTTATTTTAAATGGGCTTTCAATTTAGTTCTTTACAAGGGTCAAGGTAGTGTGAATAACCTACCTGAAGAATACCGTAATTAAAGGTAAAGAGTTAACACGCTGTGATAATTACCTGGATAATACAGTAATTTCTGGTAATTAAGAACATACAGTAAGAATGGAGTTTAACTGCAGCGGGCCTATTGGGCCCTACTGGGCAGCCTCTTTTACACCCAACCCCTATTGCTCATATATCCATCCAACCTACGTTTAAAGCCATCCAGCGTATTCGAGTTAATGATGATGTTTGATAACTTGTTCCATTCATCCACTACATTATTTCCAAACCAATGTTTACCTATTTCGCGCCTAAATCTAAAATTGTCTAATTAAAAACCATTGTTACGAGTTCGCTCCTGGTTGGATAGTTTGAGTACCTTTGTTATATCACCTTTGTTCAGCCTGACTTCCATTTATACACCTCTAACATATCGCCCCTCACTCTACGTCTCTCGAGGGAGTGCAGATTCAGATGCTTTAACCTGTCTCTGTACTCAAGGTTCCTAATGCCCGGGATTAGTCTTGTCATTCTCCTCTGAATTCTTTCTAGGGATTCTATATCCATTCTGTAATAACAGTGACCAGAACTGAACAGCGTAATCCAAGTGAGGTCACAAGCGCAGGATATAGTTTTAGGATCTCTCGCTGGTCTTGTAACTAACACTCCTTTGTATGAACCCAAGTACTTTGTTGAATATGCATAATAACAATAACAACAAAAACGGTAACAATAACAACAGCAATAATAACAATAACAGTAATAACAACAAAAATAACAATATCATCAACAATAACAAGAAAACAACAATAAAAACAACAGTAAGAACAATAACAACTTAGAAACAATAACATTAACTATAACAATAAACAACAATAAGAAAACAACAAAAACAAACAAAAAAAACAAAAAAACAAAAAAACTACCACAACAACCAAAACAACCACAAAACAACCACAAAAACAACAACAACATAATATTTTAGGTTAATTGCTTAGCCAGAAACATAATAAATTGTTAGAGAGATGATTACAGTAATTAATGAGAGGCACGGTGTGGTGAGAGAGAGAGAGAGAGATAATATCACTCGTCGTTCACACTCGTAAATAAACTTAACACCAATAATATAACTTAACACACATACTACCAATAGCCTTAAGTCTTGGGCTCTACGATTGCCGCCGATAACTTGCGATAATTTCAAGATTATTACGATATCCAAATGGTTCCCCTTCCTCACACTACTACACCCTCACCACCCTTCCTCACACCCTATCACACCCCTCAGCCACCCTTCCTCACACACACCCTCACCACCCTTCCTCACACCCCCCTCCCACCCTTCCTCACACTACACCCTCCACCCTTCCTCCTCCACCCTTACCACCCTTCCTCACACTACACACCCTCACCCACCCTTCTCACACTACTCACCCTTACCACACCCCTCACACTACCCTCACTACCCTTCACTCCACTACACCCTCACTACCCTTCCCTCACACTACTACACCCTCACCACCCTTCCCACACTACTATACCCTCACCCTTCCTCACACTACACCTCACCACCCCTTCCTCACCCACCCTCACCACCCTTCCTCCCTAACCCTCACCACCCTTCCTCACTACACCCCTCACCACCTTCCTCACACTACCTCCCTACCCTTCCTCACACCACCCTCACCACCCTTCCTCCTACACCCTCACCACCTTCCTCTTTTCACCCCTCACCACCCTTCCTCACCTACACCCTCACCACCCTTCCTCCCTACACCCTCACCACCCTTCCCTCACACTTACACCCTTACCCTTCCTCACACTACCCTCTACCACCCTTCCTCACACTACCCTCCTACCCTTCCTCACACTACTATACCCTCCTGCCTTCTTCACACTACCCTCACTACCCTTCCCTCACTACACCCTCACCACCCTTCCCTCACACTACACCCTCACCACCCTTCCTCACTCTCCCTCACCTTCTTCCTACACCCTCACCACCCTTCCTCACACTACACCCTCACCACCCTTCCCTCTACACCCTCACCACCTTCCCACCACCCTTCTTCCACTACACCCTCACCACCCTTCACTCACTACACCCTCACCACCCTTCTTCACTACACCCTCCCCCTTCCTCACACTATCACCCTCACCACCCTTCCTCACACTACACCCTCACCACCCTTTCTCCTACACCCTCCCACCCTTCCTCCACCCTCACCCTTCCTCACACTACACCCTCACCACCCTTCCTCACCCCACCCTCACCACCCTTCCTCACATTACACCTCAACACCCTTCCTCACACTACACCCTCACCACCCTTCCTCACACTACACCCTCACCACCCTTCTTCCTACACCCTCCCACCCTTTCTCACCTACACCCTCACCACCCTTCCCTCACACTACACCCTCACCACCTTCCTCCACCACCACCCTCACCACCCTTCCTCCACACTACACCTCACCACCCTTCCCTCACACTACACCCTCACCACCCTTCTTCACTACCCCCTCACCACCCTTCCTCCACACACTACACCCTCACCACCCTTCCTCACACTACACCCTCACCACCCTTCCTCACACTACTACCCTCACCACCCTTCTTCTTACACCCTCACCACCCTTCCTCACACTACACCCTTACCACCCTTCCTCACACTACACCCTCCCACCCTTCCTCACACTACACCCTCACCCACCCTTCTTACTACACCCTCACTACCCCTTCCTCATTTCACACCCCTCACTACCCTTCTTCACACTACACCCTCACCACCCTTCCTCACCACACCCTCACCACCCTTCTTCCACACTACACCCTCACCACCCTTCTCACATTACACCCTCACCACCTTCTTCACACTACACCCTCACCACCCTTCCTCACACTACACCCTCACCACCCTTCCTCACACCACCCTCACCACCCTTTCTCACCTACCCTCACACCCTTCCTCATTCACCCTCACTACCCTTCCTCACATTACACCCTCAACACCAAAGCTTCCTAAATCAGAAGCTTTTAAAAACGTACATAGCTAATTGATTTTAAGCTTCGACATATAAGATGGATTCTCAAGGGTTCGTAAGCTTAATTCACCTCGTAAATGTGGATGGTAGAGCGCGCCCAACAAGCTAAATTGTCAGAAATTCCATCCAAGCGGCACCAAAATTACTCGGAAACTACAATAACCAGATACGTTCACTGAGCACCATTTAAGCGACAAAATTAACATACACACACACACACACACACACACACACACACACACACACACACACACACACACACACACAATCTTTGTATATTTGGCCTGGGAAAATCTGTGGCCGTGCTGTAAATTTTGGCTGAGCACGACGATACTCTAGCGCGGCACGTCAACTCTTCCCCAGGGTACGATAACCATAACAAAGGCGCTGAAGGAGATCCGGCGCCCATGCATACGATAACCATCACCTCAGATAACACAAAGTCCAGTGTAGTGTGGCGAGAGGAGGGGTAGAGGATGGGTGGATAGTGGTAGAGGAGGGAGGGTGGATGGTGGTGGATAGTGGTTGAATGGATAGTTGGGTTGTGGGTATGACAGGCGCCATCAGATAGCCAGAGTTAGGAGGTGTACTGGCTCTGCTTGTGTCTTGATTTCATTAATGCAATTTTGGGCCGGGTGTGGGTGGTGGGTGGTGGTGGTGTGGTGGTGGTGGTAGGTTATGTGGTGGTGGTGGTGGGTAGTGGTGGTGGTTGGTGGTGGTGGTGTGGTGGTGGTGGTGGTGGTGGTGGTGGTGTGTGTTGTTGGTGGTGGTGGGTGGTGGTGTGGTGGTGGTGGTGGTAGGTGGGGAGTGTTGTTGGTGGGTGGTGGTGAGGTGGTGTGGTGGTGGTGGTGGTGGTGGTGGTGTGGGATGGTGGTGGTGGTGGGAGTGGTGGTGTGTGTGTGGTGGTGGTGGTGGTGGTGTGGTGGTGGTGGTGGTGGTAGGTGGTGTGGTAGTGGGTGTGTGTGGTGGTGGTGTGGTGGTGTGGTGTGGTGTGGTGGTGTGGTGGTGTGGTGGTGGTGTGTAGGTGGTGGTGGTGGTAGTGGTGGTGTGTGGTAGTGGGTGGGTGTGGTGTAGGTGGTGGTAGTGGTAGGTGGTGGTGTGGTGGTGGTGGTGGTGGTGGTGGTGGTGGTGGTGGTGTGGTGGTGTGGTGTGTGTGGTGGGTAGTGGTGGTGGTGGGTGGTGGTGGTGGTGGTGGTGGTAGTGGTGGTGTGTGTGGTGGTGGTGGGTGTGGTGGTGTGGTGGTGTGGTGGTGGTAGTGAGGTGGTGGTGGTAGGTAGGTGGTGGTGGTGGTGGTGGTGTGTGTAGGTGGTGGTGGTGGGTGGTAGGGTGGTAGGTGGTGGTAGTGGTGTGGTGTGGTGGTGGGTAGTGGTGGTGGTGGTGGTAGTGGTAGTGTGGTAGGTGGTGTGTGTGTGTGTGGTGTGGTGGTAGTGGTGGTGGTGGGTGGGTGGTGGTGGTAGGTGGTGGTGGTGATAGTGGTGGTGGTGGTGGTGGTGGTGGTGGTGGTGGTGGTGGTGGTAGTGGTGGTGGTGATAGTAAGACAGTGGTAAAGGATAGTGGTAGTGGATGAGAGAGTTGTGTGTACTGGTGGTGTATCTGATGTACTGGTGAGTTACGTGAGAGAGAGCTCAGGTGTTGCCGACTGACTAATGATGACAAACTGCCGTGGGTGATGCGTTGTTTCTGAGAGAGACAGTGAGAGAGACAGATACCGACAGTGAGAGAGACAGAGAAGGAGACAGGAGAGAGACAGAGAAGGAGACAGTGAGAGACAGATACTGACAGAGAGACAGAGAAGGAGCAGGAGAGAGACAGATAGACAGGAGAGAGACAGAGAAGGAGACAGTGAGAGAGAGAGACACTGACAGTGAGAGACAGAGAAGGAGACAGTGAGAGAGACAGAGAAGGAGACAGGAGAGAGAGACAGATACCGACAGTGAGAGACAGAGAAGGAGACAGTGAGAGAGACAGATACTGACAGTGAGAGAGAGAGACAGAGGAGAAGGAGAGACAGAGTAGAGACAGTGAGAGAGACAGATACCGACAGGAGAGACAGAGAAGGAGACAGGAGAGAGACAGTTACCGACAGTGAGAGAGACAGATACCGACAGTGAGAGAGACAGAGAAGAGACAGGAGAGAGACAGAGAAGCAGACAGGTGAGAGAGACAGATACCGACAGTGAGAGAGACAGAGAAGGAGACAGAGAGAGACAGAGAAGCAGACAGAGAGAGACAGATACCGACAGTGGAGAGAGACAGAGAAGCAGACAGTGAGAGAAGTGAGAAGCAGACAGAGAGACAGAGAAGGAGACAGTGAGAGAGAGAGAAGCAGACAGTGAGAGAGACAGATAGGGACAGAGAGACAGAAGAGAAGGAGAGACAGAGAAGCAGACAGTGAGAGACAGATGCCGGACAGTGAGACAGATACGACAGTGGGAGAGACAGAGAAGCAGACAGTGAGAGAGACAGAAGGGGAGACAGTGAGAGAGACAGATACCGACAGTGAGAGAGACAGAGAAGCAGACAGAGAGACAGAGAAGTGACAGGAGAGAGACAGAGAAGCAGACAGTGAGAGAGACAGATACCGACAGGAGAGAGACAGATACCGACAGTGAGAGAGACAGGAGAGACAGAGAAGCAGACAGTGAGAGAGACAGAGAAGTAGACAGTGAGAGAGACAGAGAAGCAGACAGTGAGAGAGACAGATACCAGGACAGTGAGAGAGACAGATACCGACAGAGAGACAGAGAAGGAGACAGGAGAGAGACAGAGATTGACAGTGAGAGAGACAGATACCGACAGGAGAGAGACAGAGAAGCAGACAGTGAGAGAGACAGATACCGACAGTGAGAGAGACAGATACAGACAGGGAGAGAGAGACAGTGAGAGAGACAGAAGCAGACAGTGAGAGAGACAGATACTGACAGAGAGAGACAGATAATGATGCAGAGAGAGACAGAGGAGCAGACAGTGAGAGAGACAGATACGACAGTGAGAGAGACAGATACCGACAGGAGAGAGACAGAGAAGCGAGACAGTGAGAGAGAGACAGATAAGCCAGTGAGAGAGACAGAGAAGTAGAGAGAGAGAGACAGAGAAGCAGACAGGTGAGAGAGAGCAGTGAGAGAGACAGATACCGACAATGAGAGAGACAGATACCGGTGAGAGAGACAGAGAAGCAGACAGTGAGAGAGACAGATACCGACAGTGAGAGGGACAGATACCGACAGTGAGAGAGAGACAGAGAAGTAGACAGGAGAGAGACAGGAGAGAGACAGGAAGCAGACAGTGAGAGACAGATACCGACAGTGAGAGAGACAGAGAAGTAGACAGTGAGAGACAGATACTGACAGTGAGAGAGAAAGAGATACCGACAATGAGAGGAGACAGATACTGGACAGTGAGAGAGACAGAGAAGCAGAGGTGAGAGACAGAGATGCAGACAGGAGAGAGAGACAGAAGGACAGGAGAGAGAGAGATACCGACAGTGAGAGAGACAGATACCGACAATGAGAGAGACAGATACCGACAGTGAGAGAGACAGAGGCACAGAGAGAGACAGAGATGCAGACAGTGAGAGAGACAGATACCGACAGTGAGAGAGACAGATGACCGACAGGAGAGACAGATACCGAGCAGTAGAGAGAGACAGAGAAGCAGACAGTGAGAGAGACAGATACCGACAGTGAGAGACTGAGAAGCAGACAGTGAGGGAGACAGAGACCGACAGTGAGAGAGACAGAGAAGTAGACAGTGAGAGAGACAGATGCCGACAGTGAGAGAGACAGATACCGGACAGGAGAGAGAGATACCGACAGTGGGAGACAGAGAAGCAGACAGTGAGAGAGACAGATACCGACAGTGAGAGAGAGGATACGACAGTGAGAGACAGATACTGACAGTGGAGAGACAGAGAAGACAGTGAGAGACAGATACCGACAGTGAGAGAGACCGAGGCAGACAGAGAGACAGATAGACAGTAAGAGAGACAGAGAAGCAGACAGTGAGAGAGACAGATACCGACAGTGAGAGAGACATACAGAGACAGTGAGAGAGACAGAGAAGCAGACAGAAATGAGACAGTGAGAAATACAGACAGCGAGACAAAAAGTGAGAGAGGGAGAGAGAGAGAGAGAGCGAGCAAGTGAGAGGTACAGAGATACAGGAGAGATACACACAGACAGAGATACAAAAATTGAGACAGTGAGAGAGACAGAGAAAAAGAGACAGCGATATAGACAGAGAACAGCTTACGAGTGAAACAGGTGTATCGCCAGGTGGTACTGCGCAGGTCTGACCCGCTGAGAGACTGCGCAGGCCACCAGAGGATATTGCGCAAGACACGAACACATACTGCGCAGGTCATCTAGTGATATTTGCCATCAAGGAAAGTTCATATGACTCTGGAGAATTGCGCAGGACATCAGAAGTTACTGCGCTAACCGGCTTGGAGAGACAAACTGCGCATATTGCCACCACCAAGGAAGGAGGGAAGGTAGGGATGGAAGGATGGATGGAGGAGGGTTAGAAGGAGGAGGGAAGAATGGAAGAGGGTGAAGAATGATGGAGGTGGAGAAGTAGAGGGACGAAGAGGAAGGAAGGAAGGAAGGAAGGAAGGAGGTGCTGAGAAAATAGAAAACGAGGAGGAGGGTGAAGAAGAAGAAGAAGAAGAAGAACCGGAAGGAAGAGAGGAGAGAGTCTTGCTTCCCCGCCAGAACAAAGATGTCTCAGCAAATTGTTGAGAAATTGTGTAGCGCTTGAACTCTCCTCCCACGCACTCTAGGCCAGACAACCACACACCCTCAAGGCTCACGACACCTTCCCCTGTACCCGCGCCTACCACACTACCGTTTCCTGTGGCTTAGCATATTCTTGACGCCACGGGGAGATTGAGAGAGACTTTGGTCCATATTTCTGGTATAAGTTGGAGGAATCTCGACCTTGTCTTTATTGGGGATGTCACTTTTATGCCCCGAAGTGTTTCATGGGGGGGGGGTCGAGAATGCCACGCTTGTCGTTGACCTTATGGTAGTGGTGTGGTAGTGGTGTGGTAGTGGTGTGGGGTAGGGGTGGTGTGGTGGGTGGTGATGGTGGTAATAGTAGTGATAGTGTGGCAATGATTTTAACTAATCCTACACACCCATCTACCAATCTATTGACACACACAATCACACACCACCCACCACCCACACCACCCCCACCACCCACACCACCCACACCACCCACACGCGTACTGTACCAATAAAATATACGGCCAGCGTTTAGGTCATTACTTGCCAACACTCACCATTAGGGAGGAGAGAGAAGTTTGCCACTGATGCCCAGGGTGACCTTGACCTCTGACCTCTCCTCACAAGAAACTGGAGGCCGGAAGGGTTGACTCACAAGGAGGTAGGTGGTGGTGAGGACGAGGATAGAAAATACTACTACTACTTACTACTACTACTACTACTACTATCATAATACTAATAATAATAATAATAATAATAATAATACTCAACAGGTGTGGTGGAAATGGACACACACACACACACACACACACACACACACACACACACACACACACACACACACACACACCGCTAAATCCTGGGAGGCCAAAGTTGGTGGGGGGGGGTGACGCTGAGCAGGGCCCACGACACGCGACCCCTTCAACTCTTTGATGTCTCCTCCTCAAACAACATACACAGCAACATTGGAAAACACTTCTGACGGGGACGCTGTGCCTCTGCCTCGCTCCGGGTTCACTGGTGGTCTTAAGTGAAATTTACTCAGACTTATGACTTGGGAGAACGGAACCCCAAGTCGAGGCGGGTAAAACAGCAACAAAAAACATGTCAACGATATTGCATTGAGACTATAGGTAGGTTTCTTTCCGGTTGGGGGGTGTAGTGGGTGAGGGTAAGGGGTAGGGGTGAGGGTAAGGGAGGGGTAGGGTGAGGTAAGGGGTTAGTGGATGAGGATAGGGGTAGATGGGTGGGGGGAGGGTGGGGGTAGGGAATAGGGATTTGTGAGAAGAGGGGTGAAGAGGGGTGGTTAATGTTGTTGTTTGGTTTATAAATCAACCTAACACCCGATTTAACTAACCTCACTGATTATCTCTCACTTGAGGATGTTTTTCTAAGTACCTAAATATCATTACGCTTGTTTTAATGATAACACTGGTCAACATAAAAAAAAATTCTCATGGTTCTGGATCAAAACAGTCTGATTCTAGTGTAATTGTATGTGCTGAACTCAATTATGACATTCGTATAGCTGTATCAGGCTCAGTTTTCAAGAACCAGCATATCTATATATTTAGTGTACCATGCTATTCATACAGTAATTTATATGCTCATTGGCTACACTTATGCAATTATTTTGTCCTGATTTGTGCTTTTTTGTTTGTTTCAGTTTGATGATTCATGATATTGCATACCTACACCTGCATGATTTATTTTCCTGCCGCCTGAATTATAATTCAAGCGGCAGGAGAGACGCGATGAGCGGCGTTGTTAAATTTATCCATTGAGGCGTCGTCGGTGTTCCTGCTGGTCTGTTGATACCTGAGGCACCATGTTGTGGCCTCTTAGTGTTATGTGATATAGCAACAACATGGGTATGAGTTCTAACCTAACCTAACCTAACCTAGCCTAACCTAACCTAACCTAACCTAACCTAACCTAACCTAACCTAACCATAACCTAACTTAACTTAACCTGACTTAATCCCAATGCAACCTAACCAAACCTACCCTAATCTTACTAACCAAAAACCTAACCTAATCTAACCTAACCAAACCTACCCTAACCTAACTTAACCCAAAACCAATCTAACCTAACTTAACCCTACTCCCAAAAAAAATTAACCAAAACCCAACCCAACTCAAAACCCAACCCAACCAAAACCCAACCAAACCAACCAAAACCCAACCAAAACCTAACCAAAACCCAACCAAAACCCAACCAAAACCCAACCAAATCTAACCAAACACATATACGGCCATCCTACTTCCCACTTCCTTGGTTAATAAAGTCTCCGGCAGTGATTGTTACTGTCAACTCTCGCTCGTACTTGAGAGCCTGGACACTCACTCACCACCACCACCACTAACTGACGTGCCTGAGAAACCACTTAAGTACTGGTAGACGGTGGTGGTAGATGGTGATAGTGGTAGAGAGATAGTGGTAGATGGTGATAGTGGTAGGCTGGTGGTTTGAGTATAGAGGAAACAGGCAGCTTGAGGATATGTGAAATGAGGTAGATCAACCACTCAATCAAATCACACTACCAACCAACCAACCAACCAACCAAAACCAAACCAAAACCACATCACACACAACCAATCAGCAGTCAATTTACACCTATCACCTGAGACAGTTTGCTGAGGAAGCTAAATCACAATACCCAGGGCCTTCTGAGACCCTGAGTAGATAGATAGATAGATAGATAGATAGATAGATAGATGAGAGGAGAGAAGAGAGGAAAGAGGTAGGAGATCAGAAAGATGGACAGACAATAAAAGAGAGAGAGAGAGAGAGAGAGAGAGAGAGGAGAGAGAGAGAGAGAGAGGAGAGAGACAGACAAAACAAAGAGAGACAGACAGGAGAGGAGACAGAGAGACAGAGAGAGACAGACAGGAGGAGAGGCTGTAAGATATAGACAGGCAGAGACAGAGACAGAGACAGACAGGAGGAGAGGCTGTAAGATAGCAGAGCAGCAGAGAGACAGAGAGACAGAGACAGACAGGAGGGAGGAGGCTGTAAAGATATAGGCAGGCAGAGAGACAGAGACAGACAGGAGGGAGGCTGTAGATATAGACAGGCAGAGAGACAGAAGACAGAGACAGACAGAGGAGGAGGCTGCAAGATATAGCAGGCAGAGAGACAGAGACAGACAGGAGGGAGAGGCTGTAAGATATGGACAGGCAGAGAGACAGAGAGACAGAGACAGACAGGAGGGAGGCTGTAAAGATATAGACAGGCAGAGAGGCAGAAGACAGAGACAGACAGGGAGGAGGCATAAAGATATAGAACAGACAGAAGAGGCAGAGAGACAGAAAGAGACAGACAGGAGGAGGGCTGTAAGATATAGACAGGCAGAGACAGACAGGAGGGAGAGGCTATAAAAGAAAAGAGACAGAGAGACTATCTCTTAAAAGGCCACACACACACACACACACACACACAGGGACTCTGGCACTCTGGGTGGTGCCTAAAATTCTCACCGACGAGAGTGAGGGAGGGTGAGGAGGAGGAGGGGGTGAGGGGAGGAGGGTGAGGGGAGGTGGGGGTGGGGAAGGAGGGGGTGGGGAAGGAGGGAGTGAGGGATGGAGGGTGAGGGGGAGAGGGAGGTGGGGGAGGGGGTGAGGGAAGGAGGTGAGGGGAAGGAGGAGGAGTGAGGGGAGGAGGTGAGGGAGAAGGAGGGGAGGAGATATGAGAAAGTGAGTATGTGTGTTATTGTTGTTATTTAAACGTTTCTCTCCTCCCCACTCTCTCCCCCACCCCCCTCCTCCCCCCATTCTCCCTCTCCCCTACTCTCTCTCCACCTCTCTCCCACCTCTCTCTCCCACTACTCTCTCCCACTCTCTCTCCCACACACTCTCTCTCCCACCTCCCCACCCCCTCCCCTCCCCACATTCTCCCTCTCTCCCCACCTCTCTCCCTCTCTCTCCCCCTCCCCCACCTCTCTCCCTCCTTCCTCCCTCTCCAGCCTTCATCCTTCCCACCCCCTATTCCTCCTCTCTCCCTCCCTCATCCCCTCTCCCTCCCTCTCTCCCTCATCCCCTCTCCCTCCTCCTCTCTCCTCTCCCTCTCCCTCCCTCCTCTCCCTCCTCCCTCCCTCCTCTCCCCTCCTCCTCTCCCTCTCCCTCTCTCTCCCCTCCCTCAGCCTCTCCCTCCTCCTCTACCTCCTCTCTCCTCCTCCTCTCCCCACTCCTCATTCCCTCTCCTCCCTCACTCTCTCCCCTCCCCCTCTCCCTCCTCCTCTCCCTCCCCCCTCTCCCTCCTCTCTCCCTCCCCCCCCTCTCCCCTCCCTCCTCCTCTCCCTCCCACCCCCTCCCTCCCTCTCTCCCTCATCCCTCTCTCCCTCCTCTCTCCCTCACAAGACAGAGGCAGATGGATGATAAAACCCTCATTAGGTTCAGTAAGTGGGCCAGGATTAAGGACTGGATTGTTCACCTACAAGGATTGAAGAACATGTGTGGTGTACAATAACAGTGAAGAACAATAACAGTGAAGAACAATAATAGTGAACAATAACAGTATGAAAACAATAATAGTGACGAACAATAATAGTGAAAAGCAATAACAGTGAAGAACAATAATAGTGAACAATAACAGTGAAGAACAATAATAGTGAACAATAACAGTGAAGAACAATAATAGTGAAGAACAATAATAGTAAGTGCTTGTGGGATGGTTTGTGTGTGTATGTGACAGTGCGTGTGAGGTGTATGAAGAGAGAGAGAGAGAAGAAGAGAGAAGAGAAGAGAGAGAGAGTCACACACACACAAACACAAAGACCACGGTTATGCACATCAACCTCTCCTTCGACCCTGTCCCACCTCCCTCCATCACACTGGGCCCCAACACACTCCACCAGGCTGTAGACTCACAAGCTCCTCGGCGTCACTATAGATAACAAACTGAACGGGAAAACACCCGCCAGCACACCCATCATATTTCCCAGCTATCGTCTCCACCTCCTCTATCGTCTCCACCTCCTCCATCGTCTCCACCTCCTCCATCGTCACCCTCCTCTATCGTTTCCACCTCCTCTCGTCTCCACCTCCTCCATCGTCTCCACCTCCTCCATGTCTCCACCTCTCTATCGTCTCCACCTCCCCTATCGTCTCCACCTCCTCTCTCGTCTCCCACCTCCTCTATCGTCTCCACCTCCTCCATCGTCTCCACCTCTCCTCGTCTCACCTCCTCTATCGTCTCCACCTCCTCCATCGTCTCACCTCCTCCATCGTCCACCTCCTCTATCGTTTCCCCTCCTCTATCGTCTCCCTCCTCCATCGTCACCACCTCCTCCATAGTCTCCACCTCCTCCATCGTCACCACCTCCTCCATCGTCTTCCTCCTCCATCGTCACCACCTCCTCTATCGTCTCCACCTCTCCTCATCCCCCTCCTCCATCGTCTCCACCTCCTCCATCGTCACCACCTCCTCCATCGTCTCCACCTCCTCCACCGTCTCACGTCCCTCTGTGTCCCCACGTCTGAGCTCTTGACAGTTTACACAACCTTCACACTACACAACGAGGAATAGAGACTGCACCATCTTCGACACCGCACCGTCTTCTACTGCCACCTGAGATCCCTCGTCCAAGAATTACTGATCAACACTGCATCCATCCCAAACGACCACGTACTGATTGGTTATAAGAACAGCCCTATTCTAACCATTGTAAAAATCATCAACAACTCGTAGACAACTTGTGTGTTCCTCCTGCCAATCTCACTTTGGTACTGTAACTGTGCTGAAATTACTTGTTAAATGACCCTCCTCCTCTTGTTAGTATGTACCACTTAATTGTGTATTTCCAGCTGATGGCTCCTGTATTTGTTATTAAACCATTATTATTATTACACACACACACACACACACACACACACACACACGCACATACTCTCCTACCCTTTCCTTTTCTCATACACAAATACACATACATACATACATACATACATATCATACATACATACATACATACATACATACATACATACATACATACATACAGTACATACATACATGACTACTTGAGGTATCAGAGAGAGGGAGAGAGAGACTTTGAAAGGGAGACAGACAAGAGTTACGTCAAAGGGAGAAAGGAGGTGGGAAAGGAGACACAGGTAGGAGAGGTGAGAAGGAGGATGTCAAGGAGGGAGGAGGGAGTGAGAGGGAGTGAGAGGAGTGAGTGAACAAAGGAAGAGGTGGGAGCGGCAGACAATTGGTGTCTTATACAATGATGAAGTATGTAAGCTGTTACAGGGAGGGAGAGGGAGGGATAAGGGAGGGATAAGGAGGGAAGGAGTCGGATGAGGAAGGGAGGGAGGATTAAGGAGGGAGGGATAAGGAGGGAGGGAGGAGAGTGTGAGGGAGGAAGGGTGTGAGTAGCTAAAGATGGTGGAGGGAGAAGGAGAGAGAGGATGTGGGAAAGTGAGAGGGAGAGGAGGTAGCAAGGGACGGAGGAGGGAGGGAGGAGGGAGGGAGGAGGAGGGAGGAGGGAGGGAGGGGAGGAGGAGGAGGGAGGGAGGGAGGGAGGGAGGGAGGAGGGAGGGAAGGAGGGAGGGGAGGGAGGGAAGGAGGAGGAGGAAGATTTAAAAAGTTAAAGTTTTCAAAGACATTTTTCACGATTTACCTCATCAATGGGAGACACAAACAGACAGACAGAGACAGATAGAGGCAGAGACAAACAGACAGACAGAGACAGATGAGCGAGACAAACAGACAGACAGAGACGAA
>NW_024749657.1:8712977-8722977 GCF_018991925.1 Homarus americanus
TGCAGTAGTGTATATACCATCAGGGTGTGGCCTCCTCTGGTAGTGTATATACCATCAAAAATTCATAGCTCACTACAATGCAGTATATATCATCAAGTGTAGCTCTCCTGGCCAGTATATATACCATCCAAGTGTAGCTCCTCTGTGAGTATATATCATCAGAGTGTAGCTCTCTAGTAGTATATATACCATCCCAGGGTGTAGCTCCTCTGTTGATGTATATATCGTGGTGTAGCTCTCTCAGTGTATATACCATCAGGGGTGCCAGCTCCTGCAGTAGTGCTTATATACCATCAGGGGTGTAGCTCCTGCAGTAGTGTATATACCATCAGGGTGTAGCTCCTCTGGTAATTGTATGCTCTCATCAGGGTGTAGCTCCTCTGGTAGTAACATACCATCGGGTGTAGCTCCTGCAGTAGTGTATATACCATCAGGTGCCAGCTCCTGCAGTAGGCCTTATGCTACCCATCAGGGTGTAGCTTCCTCTGGTAGTGTATATACCATCAGGTGTAACTCCTCCCGTGGTCTTATATACCATCAGGGGTGTAGCTCCTCTGGTAGTGTATATACCATCAGGAATTTATGCTCCTCTGATAGTGTATATATCATCAGGGAGTGTAGCTCCTCTGGTAGTGTATATACCATCGGGGTGTAGCTCACTCTAGTAGGCCTTATGCCTCATCAGGGGTGGCAAACTCCTCTGGTAGTGTATATACCATCTGAGGGTGTAGCTCCTGCAGTAGTGTATATGCCATCAGGGTGTAGCTCACTGCAGTAGTGTATATACCATCAGGGGTGTAGCTCTACTGGTAGTGTATATACCATCAGGGTGTAGCTCCTCTGGTAGTGTATATACCATCAGGGTGTAGCTCCTGCAGTAGTGTATGTACTGCATCCAGGGTGGCCTCCTGCAGTAGTGTATATACCATCAGGGGTGTAGCTCCTCTGGTAGTGTATATATCATCAAAAATTGTAACTCACTCTGGTAGTGTACCTTCCATCAAGTGTAGCTCCTCTGGTAGGGTATATACCATCAGGTGTAGCTCACTCTAGTGAGTCTGTATATATCATCAGGGTGTGTAGCTCACTGCAGTGGTGTATATACCATCAGGAATTATGGCACCTACAGTAGTGTATATACCATCCAGGGTGTAGCTCCTCTGGTAGTGTATATACCTTCAGGGTGTAGCTCCTCTGGTAGTGTACATACCATCAGGGTGTAGCTCTACTCTGTTGAGTATATACCTTCAGGGTGTAGCTCCTCTGTTAGTGTACATACCATCAGGGGTGTAGCTCACTCTGGTAGTGTATATACCATCAGGTGCTTTTTTTTTTTTCCTCTGGTAGGAGTATATACCTTCAGGGTGTAGCTCACTCTGGTAGTGTATATACCATCAGGGGTGTAGCTCCTCTGGTAGTGTATATGCATCCAGGTGTAGCCTCCTCTGGTAGGGTATATGCCTTCCAGGTGTGTAGCTCCTCTGGTAGTGTACATACCATCAGGGGTGTGCAGAAAGCTCCTCTGGTAGAATTATATACCATCAAGAATTCATAGCTCCTCTGGTGGTATATACCATCCAAGTCTTAGCTTCTCTGGTAGTGTATATACCATCAGGGTGTAGCTCTCCAGTAGGGTATATACCATCAGGGTGTAGCTCCTCTGGTAGGGTATATACCATCAGGGTTACTCCTCCAGTAGTGTATATACCATCAGGGTGTAGCTCTCTGGTAGGGGTATATACCATCAGGGTGTAGCTCCTCAGTAGTGTATATACCATCAGGGTGTAGCTCCTCTGGTAGTGTATATACCATCAGGGTGTAGCTCCTCTGGTAGTGTATATATACCCTCAGGGTGTAGCTCTATTGGTAGTGTGTATACCATCAGGGTGTAGCTCCTCTGTTAGTGTATATACCATCAGGGTGTAGCTCCTCTGGTAGGGTATATACCATCAGGTGTAGGCTCTCCAGTAGTGTATATACCATCAGGGTGTAGCTCCTCTGGTAGTGTATATACCATCAGGGGTGTAGCTCCTCTGGTAGTGTATATACCATCAGGGTGTAGCTCCTCTGGTAGTGTATATACCATCAGGGTGTAGCTCCTCTGGTAGTGTATATACCATCAGGGTGTAGCTCTCTGGTAGTGTATATACCATCAGGGTGTAGCTCACTCAGTGAGCTATATACCATCAGGGTAGCTCCTCTGGTAGGGTTATATACCATCAGGGTGTAGCTCCTCCGGTAGTGTATATACCATCAGGGTGTAACTCCTCTGGTAGTGTATATACCATCAGGGTGTAGCTCCCTCTGTTGGAGTGTATATACCATCAGGGTGTAGCTCCTCTGGTAGTGTATATACCATCAGGTGTAGCTCTCTGGTAGTGTGTATACCAGCGGGTGTAGCTCTCTGGTAGTGTATATAACCATCAGGGTGTAGCTCCTCTGGTAGTGTATATACCATCGGTGTAGCTCCTCTGGTAGTGTGTATACCATCAGGTAGCCCTCTGATAGTGTATATACCATCAGGGTGTAGCTCCTCTGGTAGTGTATATACCATCAGGTGTAGCTCCTCTGGTAAGGTGTGTATACCATCAGGGTGTAGCTCCTCTGGTAGTGTATACACCATCAGGGTGTAGCTCCTCTGGTAGTGTATACCATCAGGGTGTAGCTCCTCTGGTAGTGTATATACCATCAGGGTGCACCCTCTGGTAGTGTATATACCATCAGGGTGAGTAGCTCCTCTGGTAGTGTATATACCATCAGGGTGTAGCTCCTCTGGTAGTGTATATACCATCAGGTGTAGCTCCTGCAGTAGTGTATATACCTTCAGGGTGTAGCTCCTGCAGTAGTGTATATACCTTCAGGGGTGTAGCTCCTCTGGTAGTGTATATACCATCAGGGTGTAGCTCCTCAGTAGTGTATATACCATCAGGTGTAGCTCTCTGGTAGTGTATATACCATCAGGTGAGCTCCTCTGGTAGTGTATATACCATCAGGTGACTCCTGCAGTAGTGTATATACCTCAGGGGTCCCTGCAGTAGTGTATATATACCATCAGGGTGTAGCTCCTCTGGTAATGTATACCATCAGGGTGTAGCTCCTCTGGTAGTGTATATACCTCAGGGTGTAGCTCCTGCAGTAGTGTATATACCATCAGGGTGTAGCTCCTCTGTGGTAGTGTATATACCATCAGGGTGTGTAGCTCCTGCAGTAGTGTATATACCATCAGGGTGTAGCTCCTGCAGTAGTGTATATACCTTCAGGGTGTAGCTCCTGCAGTAGTGTATATACCATCAGGTGTAGCTCCTCTGGTAGGGTATATACCTTCAAGGTGTAGCTCCTCTGGTAGTCTATATACCATTCAGGGTGTAGCTCCTCTGGTAGGGTATATACCTTTGAGGGTGTAGCTCCTCTGGTAGGGTATATACCTTCAGGTTGCAGCTCCTCTGGTAGGGTATATACCATCAGGGTGTAGCTCCTCAGTAGTGCATATATGCACGAGGTGTAGCTCCTCTGGTAGGGTATATACCTTTGGGTGTAGCTCCTCTGGTAGGGTATATACCATCAGGGTGTAGCTCCTCTGGTAGTAGTATATACCATCAGGGTGTAGCTCCTCTGGTAGTATATACCTTCAGGTGTAGCTCTCTGGTGGTACATATACCATCAGGATTAGCTCCTCTGGTGGTATATACCATCAAGTGTAGCTCCTCTGGTAGTGTATATACCATCCAGGGTGTATCCTCCAGTAGTGTATATACCATCAGGGTATAGCTCCTCTGGTAGTGTATATACCATCAGGGTGTAGCTCCTCTGGTAGGGTATATACCATCAGGGTGTAGCTCCTCCAGTGTATATACCATCAGGGTGTAGCTCCTCTGGTAGTGTATATACCATCAGGGTGTAGCTCCTCAGTAGGGTATATACCATCAGGTGTAGCTCTCTGGTAGTGTATATACCATCACAGGGTGTAGCTCCTCCGGTAGTGTATATACCATCAGGGTGTAGCTCCTCTGGTAGTGTATATACCATCAGGGTGTAGCTCCTCTGGTAGGGTATATACCATCAGGGGTGTAGCTCCTCCAGTAGTGTATATACCATCAGGGTGTAGCTCCTCTGTAGTGTATATACCATCAGGTGTAGCTCCTCTGGTAGTTATATACCATCAGGGTGTAGCTCCTCCAGTAGTGTATATACCATCAGGGTGTAACTCCTCTGGTAGTGTATATACCATCAGGGTGTAGCTCCTCTGGTAGTGTATATACCATCAGGGTGTAGCTCCTCCAGTAGTGTATATACCATCAGGGTGTAGCTCCTCTGGTAGGGTATATACCATCAGGGTGTAGCTCCTCTGGTAGGGTATATACCATCAGGGTGTAGCTCCTCCAGTAGTGTATATACCAGGGTGTACTCCTCTGGTAGTGTATATACCATCAGGTGTAGCTCTCTGGTAGGGTATATACCATCAGGGTGTAGCTCCTCAGTAGTGTATATACCATCAGGGTGTAGCTCCTCTTGGTAGGGGTATACCATCAGGGTGTAGCTCCTCTGGTAGGGTATATACCATCAGGGTGTAGCTCCTCAGTAGTGTATATACCATCAGGGTGTAGCTCCTCTGGTAGGGTATATACCATCAGGGTGTAGCTCCTCTGGTAGGGTATATACCATCAGGTGTAGCTCCTCCAGTAGTGTATATACCATCAGGGTGTAGCTCCTCTGTTGGGGTATATACCATCAGGTGTAGCTCCTCCAGTAGTGTATATACCATCAGGGTGTAGCTCCTCAGTAGTGTATATACCATCAGGGTGTAGCTCCTCTGGTAGTGTATATACCATCAGGGTGTAGCTCCTCTGGTAGTGTATATACCATCGGGTGTAGCTCCTCTGGTAGGGTATATACCATCAGGGTGTAGCTCCTCAGTAGTGTATATACCATCAGGGTGTAGCTCTCTGGTAGTGTATATACCATCAGGGTGGCAGCTCCTCTGGTAGGGTATATACCATCGAGTGAGCTCCTCTGGTAGGGTATATACCATAAGGTTAGCTCCTCCAGTAGTGTATATACCATCAGGTGTAGCTCCTCTGGTAGGGTATATACCATCAGGGTGTAGCTCCTCTGGTAGTGTATATACCATCAGGGTGTAGCTCCTCCAGTAGTGTATATACCATCAGGGTGTAGCTCCTCTGGTAGGGTATATACCATCAGGTGTAGCTCCTCTGGTAGGGTATATACCATCAGGGTGTAGCTCCTGTAGTGTATATACCATCAGGTGTAGCTCTCTGGTAGTATATACCATCAGGTGTACCTCTGGTGTATATACCACAGGGTGTAGCTCCTCCAGTAGTGTATATACCATCAGGGTGTAGCTCCTCTGGTAGGGTATACCATCAAGGTGTAGCTCCTCTGGTAGGGTATATACCATCAGGGTAGCTCCTCAGTAGTGTATATACCATCAGGGTGTAGCTCCTCTGGTAGGTATATACCATCAGGGGATAACTCCTCTGGTAGGGTATATACCATCAGGGTGTAGCTCCTCTGGCAGGGTATATACCATCAGGTGTAGCTCCTCCAGTAGTGTATATACCATCAGGTGTAGCTCCTCTGGTAGTGTATATACCATCAGGGTGTAGCTCCTCTGTGTAGTGTATATACCATCAGGGTGTAGCTCCTCAGTAGTGTATATACCATCAGGTGTAGCTCCTCTGGTAGTGTATATACCATCAGGGTGTAGCTCCTCTGGAGTGTATATATCATCAGGGTGTAGCTCCTGGTAAGGTATATATACCATCAAGGGTGTAGCTCCTCAGTAGTGTATATACCATCAGGGTGTAGCTCCTCCAGTAGTGTATATACCTTCAGCGTGTAGCTCCTCCAGTAGTGTATATACCTTCAGAAGGCCCTCTGGTAATGTATATGCCATCAGGGTGTAGCCTCCAGTAGTGTATATACCTCAGCGTAGTATCCAGTAGTGTATATACCAGGGTGCCCTCTAGGTATATACCATCAGGGTGTAGTCTCTGGTAATGTATATACCACTGTAGCCCTCCAGTAGTGTATATAACTTCAGCGTGTAGCTCCTCTGGTAGGGTATATACCATCAGGGTGTAGCTCCTCTGGTAATGTATATACCATCAGGTGTAGCTCCTCCAGTAGTGTATATACCTTCAGCGTGTAGCCTCCAGTAGTGTATATACCTTCAGGGTGTAGCTCCTCTGGTAGTGTATATACCATCAGGTGTCCTCCAGTAGTATATGCCTTCAGGGTAGCTCCTCTGGTAGTGTATATACCATCAGGGTGTAGCTCCTCCAGTAGTGTATATACCATCAGGGTGTACCTCCAGTGTATATACCATCAGGGTGTAGCTCCTCTGGTAGTGTATATACCATCAGGTGTAGCTCCTCTGGTAATGTATATATACCATCAGGTGTAGCTCCTCTGGTAGTGTATACCATCAGGTGTAGCTCCTCTGGTAGTGTATATACCATCAGGTGTAGCTCCTCTGGTAGGTATATACCATCAGGTGTAGCCCTCTGGTAGTGTATATACCATCAGGGTAGCTCCTCCAGTACTGTATATACCATCAGGGTGTAGCCTCTGGTAGTGTGTATACCATCAGTGTAGCTCCTCTGGTAGTGTATATACCATCAGGGTGTAGTTCTCTGGTAGTGTATATACATCAGGGTGTAGTCTAGTGTATATACCATCAGGGTGTAGCCTCCAGTAGTGTATATACCATCAGGTGTAGTTCTCCGTAGTATATACCATCAGGGTGTAGCTCCTCTGTAGTGTATATACCATCAGGGTGTAGCCCTCTGGCAGGTGTATATACCATCAGGTGCTCCTCTGGTAGTGAATATACCATCAGGGTGTAGGTCCTCCAGTAGTGTATATACCTTCAGGGTGTAGCTCCTCTGGTAGTGTATATACCATCAGGGTGTAGCCTCTGGTAGTGTATATACCATCAGGTGTACGCAGTGTGCATCAGTGTGGTTCTGGCATCGGGTGTGTGTGTGTATATACCCATCAGGTAGCTCCTCTAGTGTGATATAAACGTACAGAATATACCCAGCCACCAGTATATATCTGTGCTGCATGTAGTTCCTCCAGTAGTGTATATACCTTCAGGGTGTACAGTAGCTTCTCCAGTAGTGTATATACCTTCAGGGTGTAGGCATCCTCTGGTAGTGTATATACCTTCAGGGTGTAGTCCTCTGGTAGTGTATATACCTTCAGGGTGTACAGTAGTCCTCCAGTAGTGTATATACCCTCAGGGTGTACAGTAGTCCTCTGATAGTGATATACCTTCAGGGTGTAGCTCCTCTGGTAGTGTATATACGTTCAGGGTGAATCTAAATAGTGCAGCCACTGCCCCCTCCCGCCAGAAGGTCGCTGAAGGAGTGGGCAGAGAGCAGTCCACGAGTTGAAAGTTGATCACATGGGGAGATCCATCACCCAGCCTGTCAAGGAGTGATGGGGTTGGGGAGGGAAGGCCGTCCTATAGAGGTGGTGGTGGTTAAAGGAAGAGTTGAGGATTGGGGAGTATGGAGGGGAGGGGAGAGGGGAGAGGATTGAGGAGAGGGTGTCGGGGGAGAGAACAGTATTGTGGTGTGGTAGCATCATATCTCCAACTAACATTACCTGTGTTTCTCCTGGATCGTGTGGTAGCATCATATCTCCAACTAACATTACCTGTGTTTCTCCTGGATCGTGGTAGGGTTTATATCAGCGAGGCCAACATACCATAACCCTCACTGGTGGTCGATGTGTGATGCAGCGAGCGGTTGATCCCCAGAAGCCCTTTGGCATCCCAGAAAATTGAGGTCATGATGTTGGTGGAGTTCCTGAGCGTCGGATAATTCGAGTGCCAATAATGACTCGGGGTCTCGTCACCTGGGAAATAAGTTGGGTTGATCAGCTCGGTGCAGTTCAAGGAGCTCGAGACCTGAAGCCACCCTCTGGTGTCCATCCTGAGCAGATAAGTTTTCAGGGCACCATGTTACAGATACTTTAGACGATCCCTGGATGTTGATGGATGATGACGATGATGATGATGATGATGATGATGTTCGCAGCACATCCATGTGTGAAAGGCCAACATCAGTGTTTATTTCATTCACTTTGATACTCTGGTCTGCCACCATCAAGTTCTTCACTCAGGCTACAGCTGTCTCTTTGGTGGCATCTGAAGCTTCGTCCTAATCACGGGTCATCCTGAAGGCTCACACACACACACACACACACACACACACACACACACACACACACACACCATACCACCATGAATTTCCCTTACCATGGTACCTTCTTCTGCAGGAGTTTTATGTCACTCTGATCTTCAATGTTGCTCAAATCTGTAACTTTCTCAGACGTCTAACTTTAACTCTTCCTCACAGACAATAGACATCGAAGTTGTCAAAATTACTGACACCAACGACCAGACCTTTTTCTTAATACTACATAAAACATAGAGCTGTCATATCTCTCTCTCTCTCTCTCATTGACTCACTCTCCTCCCTCTCCTCACTCTCTCCCTCCTCTCACCTCTCTCACCTCTCACCCTCATCCACCAACTCTCTCACTTTGTCGCCGCCTCACCACTTTCACACGCCTTTCCATCTCTTTATCCCTCCTGCCATTATTTTTTCTGGGAGAGAGAGAGAGAGAGAGAGAGAGAGAGAGAGAGAGAGAGAGAGAGAGAGAGACTAAAATAGAAATAGACAAACCGAGAGAGAAAGAGAGAGAAATATGAAGTCAAAGAGAACACAAAAGAGAGACAGAGAACAAGAGAAAAGAAAGCAAGAAAAGAAAATAAGAGAAAGAAAGAAAGAAAGAAAGAAAGAAAGAAAGTGACACGAGATACAAAGAGGGAAACACACATAAAATGAATGAAAATGGTGAGGAGCAGAAGGGGAGGAGGAGGAAGAGGAGGAGGATGATAAACAAGAATAAATTAGAGGTAAAAGGAAGAGAGGGGAAAGGTGAGTGTGTGTTAAGAGACCCGCAGAGAGATACACAAGGGGAGAAAGAGAGAGAGAGAGAGAGAGAGAGAGAGAGAGAGTCTCGGATCGAGGTGACAAAATTGAGTTGAGTCAAGTTATGAAATGAACACAAGCAAAGACCCTGAGAGACACTGAGAGACAGAGAGATATATTGAGATATACTGAGAGAAGCTGTGAGATACTGAGAGAAGCTGTGAGAGATGCTGATACACTGAAAGATACTAAGACATATTGAGACACCGAGAGATACTGAGAGACAATGAGATACCGAGACACTGAGAGATACTGAGAGACACTGATACACTGAGACACTGAGACACGAGGAGACAGAGACACGAGGAGACAGAGACACGGAGAGACGCAGGAAGAGATGAGAGACACGGGGAGACAGAGCCGGGGAGAAATAGACGACAAAGATAGAGAGAGATAATGAAGGAAAGAAATAAAAGAGAAAAGATAAAGGAAAGAAGAGCAGAAGAGGAGAGAGAGAGAGAGAGAGAGAGAGAGAGAGAGAGAGAGAGAGAGAGGCTAACATTATGGACTCAGTCATGACGAAAAATTTTAATATAAATCTTTCTTCTGTATATTGTTGGTGTCTGTGTGTGCTGTGTGTGTGTGTGTACGTGTGTGTGTGTGTGTGTGTGTGTGTGTGTGTGTGTGTGTGTGTGTGTGTGTGTGTGTGTGTGTCTCGTCAACCGGGTCACTCTCAGAACTACGTGAAAAACATTCGGTGTTGGACGCGGTTCAGATGAAAAAGTTTCCTGATTGTGTCCAAACGGTAGTCGCTTTACACACACAGACACACACACAACACCTCTAATGGTAGTAATGATGACGAGTTCTCTGTGTGCGTGTGTGTGTGTGTGTGTGTGTGTGTGTGTACGTATGCATGTAAAGCCTACACAAAACTGCAAATTTATGTGTCAGGTTTCACACACATGAGTCAACACGCACGTAAATACATAAATACTAGACACACATGTATGTGTGTGTGTGTGTGTGTGTGT
>NW_024749657.1:8725477-8740477 GCF_018991925.1 Homarus americanus
AACCACTCTCCCTGCTTACCTACCAGCCCCCTTCCCACTGACTTAGTGGAAGAATTTGAAGTAGCAAAACGTCTGGACAATTTGAAGTTAAAGCGCTCCACCACCCCCATTGACTTACCAATGAAAGTCTACACAGAGTTCTCCCCGGAACTAGCTAAAACCCTCCGCTCCATCATCAATGCTTCGCCTCGGCCAAGCCAGATGCCCAGCTGACTGGAAGACCTCATATACAGTATGTCACCAGTGCCCAAGTCAACCAGCCCACAATCCTTAAATGAGCTACGACCCTTTGCCATCACCCCAATACACAGCTTAATCTGCGTAAGCTTCATGTTTGATTGGCCTTATGCTGATATTGCGGGCGTCATAGATCCTCACTAATTCGGCAATATGAAAACTTCCTCCACCACTCACTGTTTTGTCAGCTTTCTCGACTACATATACCGCCATCTGGAAAAACGAAAGACATCTGTGGCTGTCGACTTCATTGACTTCACCTAAGCATTTGACCTAGTCGACCACAATTTAATCATCAACAAAGGGTTTCGAAGAAGCCTTATACCATGGCTTACAGACTTCTTAAGTGACCGACGCTAAGCCGTACACTTCCGAGGGACTGTCTCCACCTTTCAGTCACTCACCTGTGGCGTCCCCTAAGGCACCAAGATGGGACCACTCTGCTTTCTTATGCTTATCAATGATACCCTAAGAGAAACCTCTACTTGATGGAAATATGTCGACGACTCCACCATTGGGGTCGGTGTCAACAACTCGGCTCCCAACTACACCGCCCTTCAGGATTTATTGAACAGTCTCCAAAATTGGGCCACCAACAACCACGTCACCATCAACCATACCAAGACCATGGTTATACACATCAACCTCTCCTCCGACGTTGTCCCACCTCCTTCCATTACTTTGGGCTCCAACAAACTCCAGGTTGTGGACTCCACTAAGCTCCTCGGCGTCACTATAAATAACAAGCTAAATTGGAAAACACACGTCAGTACAATTGTCAAATCCTCCAGTTTTCGTCTCCACCTCCTCCGCCGACTCGAGTCCCTCGGAGTTCCTGAGCCCGAGCTCCTCAGTGTTTACTCAACATTCATACTTCCCAAGCTCACCTATGCCTCCCCTGTCTGGTCTTTCTCCCTAAATGCCACACAACGTAAATACCTAGAAAAAGTGCAAAAGAGGGCATGCAAGATTATTCTCTCCTCTTCCTACTCCACATAACAAGAAGCGCTCAACACACTGACCCTCTCGGTTCTCTCTGGTCATCTCCACGACCTCATCTGCAAATCTGGTGAGAAGCTTCTGCACCACCCTCGATACCGGCTCCTACTTCCACCCGAGATCCCTCGCCCGCGAATTGCTGTTCGACACCACAACCGCATCCAGTCCACACAAGCACGTACTGGTCGCTATAAGAACAGCCCAGTCCCAACCATTGTAAAAATTATCAACAACTCATAATCAACCAGTGTGTTCAATCCCAGCCAATCTTACATTTTTGCACTGTCACTACATTGAAATGCCCTGTAGTATAACCTTCTCCCCACCTCGTCATCATATATCATATTTGTCTCACTTATGTTACTTGTATATTATTTGTTAATCAGTGACCCATTCCCCAATTATGTAACTGCAATGGTCTTTCAATAAACCGTTAATTATTATTATTATTATCACACACACACACACACACACACACACACACACATACACACACACACACACACACACACACACACACACACACTATTGAGAATAAAGAGGTAACACACAGTCTACGTCGGCCTTGGCCAAAATTAAGTGCATTTGCAAATTATTACTAACCAAATTTCAGCTGTCCATGTTATAAACTGTGGTCGTGCACAGGCTTCTCCCGCCCCCCCACCCACCCCCCACATTCCTCCCCACTTTAGACGATGGTGAGCATTCTCGGGGCTCTGTACATAAGCATACCAAGTGTCAGACCTTAAGATGACCAAAATAGTGGTCGTGTATACTATAGAAGAGGAGAAATGGAGGTGTTTTTAATGTGGGGGTACCATCTTTAGGGGTGGGGAGACTCATCACTAGGTGGGGAGGTTAATCACTAAGTAGGGAGACTAATCACTAAGTAGGGAGACTAATCACAATATGGGGAGACTAATCACTAAGTAGGGAGACTAATCACTAAGTAGGGAGACTAATCACTAAGTAGGGAGACTAATCACTAAGTAGGGAGACTAATCACTATATGGGGAGACTAATCACTACAGTTAAACCCTCTAAACTGCACCTCTGCTACACTTCAGGGGAGTAACGACATATACAACACAGTGTATTAATTCTAAAAGGTGTATATGAGTGTACCTCCTAAGTGAAGGTGTATATGGATGCACTGAACTGGTTGACTTGACCTGGTAAATGTATCTGACTAAACCATTCAAAATTAAACGCTTCATATACGAGAACTTTTATTTTTATTTTATTTTTTTTCCCCAAACTTTTTTTTTTAAGGTTAGTTGTCAATTTTTTTTAATGGTGTTTGGGTTAATTTAGGATTTTTATTTTTATTTTTGTTATTATTTTTTTTTTTATATAATTGCGATAGATAGATAGATAGATAGATACAAAGAGAGAGAGAGAGAGAGAGAGAGAGAGAGAGAGAGAGAGAGAGAGAGAGAGAGAGAGAGAGAGAGAGAGAGAGAGAGAGAGAGAGAGAGAGAGAGAGAGAGAGAGATGGAATTTGTATGTGTGTGTGTTTTAAGAGAGAGAGAGAGAGAGAGAGAGAGAGAGAGAGAGAGAGAGAGAGAGAGAGAGAGAGAGAGAGAGAGAGGAATTAAAAACATGCCAGGAACACGTCATCTCTCTTATGTTTACAAGGCGGGTTGTGTTGCGGTGCTGTGTCCACGACCCTCAGTAAAACCGGCTTCTATAAAAGACACGAATAGCTCTTTTTCACACACATTTTATAATCTATCTATCTATCTATCTATCCATCTATCCATCTATCTATCTATCTATCTATCTATCTATTCGCGCTAATCTATTATCCTATATTTAGTGTGTGTGTGTGTGTGTGTGTGTGTGTGTGTGTTCATACTCTTACTGATGAAGCTGGTGGGTGGAGGGAGGCTGGGAGGATGAAATAGAGGGAAGGAAGGAAGGAGGAGGGAAGGAGGGAAGGAGGGATGGAGAGGGAGTGGAGGGTAGGTGAAGAGGAAGGAATAAAGGAGGAAAGGTGTTGCAAGGAGGGAGGATGAGGAGTGTTCACCTGGCCATACTGTTCACCTGGCCACACTGTTCACCTGGCCACCTGTTCACCTGGCCACACTGTTCACCTGGCCTACACTGTTCACCTGGCCACACCACCTGGCCACACTGTCCACCTGGCACATGTTCACCTGGCCACACTGTTCACCTGGCCATCGTTCACCTGGCTAACACTGTTCATACCGTTCATCTGGTTACATTGTTCACCTGGCCATACTGTTCACATGGCCACACTGTTCACATGGCCACACACACATAAGACAGGTAAAAGGGACAACATAAACTGCGACAGTCTTACCCGGACCAAACTTTTTCAATTTCTCTGCCGCTCGTCCAGTTGTGGCCAATGTTTTGTTGTGTCGCGTGTGTGTGGCCACCAAGTTACGTCTCTCTTCTTCACTGAGAGCAGTACAACATAAACACAAATACATTGCCACCATTAACAGCGTTACCCCTCGCCATAACTCCCGTTTTCTGTAATAATACATTTTCTACAATTGCCATTTTCTACAAGCCTCGTTACTATTTTTCAAAATATATATATTTTTTTTTCGTTTTATGTTACAAAGTTTTAGATATTTGAATCTTTTTTGTCTCTCTTCTTCTACTGGATATTTTGACTCTCTTTCTTCTACTAGATATTTTGACTCTTTTCTGCTGGATATTTTGACCTCTCTCTCTTCTCCAGATATTGACTCTCTCTCTCTTTCTTTTCTTCCTTTCTACTGGATATTTTGACTTTTTTACTAGATATTTTGACTCTCTCTCTCTCTCTTCTACTGGATATTTTGACTTTCTCTCTTCTACTGGATATTTTGACTCCTCTTCTTCTTCTACTAGATATTTTGACTCTCTCTCTCTTCACTAGATATTTTGACTCTCTCCCCTTAACCAAACAGTGTAAACACAACAAAACACTTGGCCAAATATTGTCACATGTAAACAGAGACCAAACAATGTAAACATATTTTTTACAATGAATATTTCCTCGACGGATTCTTTATGGAAAATTGAGTTGCCAGGTAGTGGTTTTGTCCGAGTTGGCGAGGTGTTTTTTTTGTTTTTTTTTCTTTTTTGCGGGAAATTTAGGTCTGAGTTGGTCGTTTTATTGTTTTTGTCGACGGTTGGTGTGTTTAGTGTTTTGGTGAACGAAACAAGTTACCAGCTAGTGTTTTATCGCAGGACAGTGTTACCAACAGTGTTTTATCGCGGACAGTGTTACCAACTAGTGTTTTTATCACAGGACAGTGTTACCAACTGGTTTTTATCGCAGGACAGTGTTACCAACTAGTGTTTTTATCGCAGGACAGTGTTACCAACTAGTGTTTTTATCGCAGGACAGTGTTACCAACTGGTGTTTTTATCGCAGGTCAGTGTTACCGCTTAAGTGTTTTATCGCAGGACAGTGTTACCAACTAGTGTTTTTATCGCGGACAGTGTTACCAACTAGTGTTTTTATCACAGGACAGTGTTACCAGCAGTGTTTTTTATCGCAGGACAGTGTTATTTACCAACTGGTGTTTTTATCGCAGGACAGTGTTACCAACAGTGTTTTTTTGCAACGGTGTTGGTGGACTTTGTATGACACTGTTTTTTATCGCAGGACAGTGTTACCAACTTTTTTATCGCAGGACAGTGTTGCAACAGTGCTTTATCGCCAGTGTTGTGTTTTTATCGCAGGACAGTGTTACCAACTAGTGTTTTTATCGCAGGACAGTGTTACCAACTGGTGTTTTTATCGCGGGACGGTGTTACCAGCTAGCGTTTTTATCGCGGGACAGTGTTGCCAACTGGTGTTTTTATCGCGGCAGTGTTACCAACCAGGTGTTTTTATCGCGACAGTGTTACCACTTCAGGTGTTTTATCGCAGGACAGTGTTACCAACGAGTGTTTTTTATCGCAGGACAGTGTTACCAACTGGTGTTTTATCACAGGACAGTGTTACCAACTAGTGTTTTTATCGCAGGACAGTGTTACAACTAGTGTTTTTATCGCAGGACAGTGTTACCAACGGTGTTTTTATCGCAGGACAGTGTTGCCAACTAGTGTTTTTATCGCCAGGACAGTGTTACCAACGAGAGTTTTTACCGCAGGACAACGTTGCCAACGGTGTTTTTATCGCAGGACAGTGTTACCAACGGTGTTTTATCGCAGGACAGGTACCAACAGGTGTTTTATCGCGGGACTACCAACGAGTGTTTTTATCGCAGGACAGTGTTACTAAACGAGTGTTTTTATCGCAGGACAGCGTTAACAACAGTGTTTTTATGCGGACAGTTACCGAGTTTTTATCGCAGGACAGTTACCAACGGGTGTTTTTTACGTTACCAACGAGTGTTTTTATCGCAGGACAGCGTTACCAACGAGTGTTTTTATCGCATGGGACAGTGTTAACAACGAGTGTTTTTATCGCAGGACAACGTTACCAACGAGTGTTTTTATCGCAGGACAGTGTTAACAACTGTTTTTATCGCAGGACAGTGTTACCAACGAGTGTTTTTATCGCAGGACAGCATTACGCAACGAAGAGTGTTTTTATCGCAGGACAACACCAACGAGTGTTTTATCGCAGGACAGTGGTGTTTTTATCGCAGGACAGTGTTACCAACTAGTGTTTTTATCGCAGGACAGTGTTACCAACGAGTGTTTTTATCGCAGGACAGTGTTACCAACGAGTGTTTTTATCGCAGGACAGCGTTACCAACGAGTGTTTTTATCGCAGGACAGCGTTACCAACGAGTGTTTTTATCGCAGGACAGTGTTACCAACGAGTGTTTTTATCGCAGGACAGCGTTACCAACGAGTGTTTTTATCGCAGGACAGTGTTACCAACGAGTGTTTTTATCGCAGGACAGCGTTACCAACGAGTGTTTTTATCGCAGGACAGCGTTACCAACGAGTGTTTTTATCGCAGGACAGTGTTACCAACGAGTGTTTTTATCGCAGGACAGCGTTACCAACGAGTGTTTTTATCGCAGGACAGTGTTACCAACGAGTGTTTTTATCGCAGGACAGCGTTACCAACGAGTGTTTTTATCGCAGGACAGTGTTACCAACGAGTGTTTTTACCGCAGGACAACGTTACCAACGAGTGTTTTTATCACAGGACAGTGTTACCAACTAGTGTTTTTATCGCAGGACAGTGTTACCAACGAGTGTTTTTATCGCAGGACAACGTTACCAACTAATGTTATTAACGCAGGACAGTGTTACCAACGAGTGTTTTTACCGCAGGACAGTGTTACCAACGAGAGTTTTTACCGCAGGACAACGTTACCAACGAGTGTTTTTATCACAGGACAGTGTTACCAACGAGTGTTTTTACCGCAGGACAGTGTTACCAACGAGAGTTTTTACCGCAGGACAACGTTACCAACGAGTGTTTTTATCGCAGGACAGTGTTACCAACGAGTGTTTTTATCGCAGGACAGTGTTACCAACGAGTGTTTTTATCACAGGACAGTGTTACCAACGAGTGTTTTTATCGTCGAAGGTTGGCAATCAGCATTAATCAATTAGCGTAGAAATTGAGTTTACAGTTAAGGGATTTCGCCGAGGGTTGGCAGACTGTGTTTTTGGCGGGAAAATACAGTTGCCATTAAGTGTTTTCACCCGCGTTGCTGATGTCTGTTTTTGCCGTCACAGATAATGAGTTAACAGTTAATATTTTCTTGCTAAGTTGGCGGGATGTGTTCAAGTTTGCCAGTTTGTGTTGTTTTTTGTGTTTTTGGCGCGAAAGTTTAAGTTACTATATTGGCTTTGTGGTGAAAGTAAGTAATCTCTGTTATTGGCGCGAAAGTTGAGTTACTAGTTAGTGTTTTTGGTAGACGGTTTAAGGAGCTATGTCATTGGCTGGAGAGGTGAGTTGGCAGCTAGTGTTTTCGTCGAGGATTTCCGGTGTGTATTTAGTGGAGGAAATTATGATGCCATTTAGAATTTTCACAAAGGGTTGCCAGGTTGTGCTGCTGCCGGCGAGGAGATGTTGACGTTATAATATGAGTAGTGATCTTCAGCAACTGAGGTCTTTAAGCGGTAACAAGGTAGGTAATTAAGTTAGTCCATCAACAATTGAATATTACGAGAGATAGAACTCTCTGAATATAACGAGAGGACTGAGTTACCAACTAGTGTTTTCATTGGGAATTGGCGCGAGATTTTTGGAGGAAAAACTGAATTATCAGCAAACAATTTCGTCCAAGTTTGATGGCGCGTCTTGCTGGCGAGAAAACCAAGTTGCCAGTTAAGGTTTTTTCCCGTAGAGAGTTGCCGGTACGTGTTTATAGTGGGAAGAATTGATTCACCAACCAGCGTTTTCATTGCAAATTGGGTAGTGTGTTGTAGCCAGGACAACTGAGTTACTAGAAAGTGATTTACTCGAAAATTGGTCATAGGTTCTTTTAGCTCGGAAAATTTTGCTACCAACGAGCTTTTGTTTATAGCTGACGGCGTGTTTTTTGGCGGGAAAAGTCAGTTGCTACTTAGTTTTTATTGTAATTCCTTGTTTTTGTCTTTTTTTTTTCTTGTGAGGAGAGGGGGATGGTATCTCAGTTTCTGTCTCGGCAACAGATGGTCGGAGTTTTCTTCAGGAGAACTACATAAGTTACCAGCTGCTGTTTTCGTTACTGATGGCCACACTTCATTTCTGGCGGGAACATAGATCTACGTGATGGCGGTTCCGTGGAGGGTCCCTGGCGTGTATTTTTGCAGTCAATATAGGGCGGCGGCGGGTGTTGAGAGAGCCACATAAATAAGCAGAGTCAGCCAGCCACACATCCCCGGCCCCCAGCTCCCACCTCGTATTTTTACCCAACTATAGCAATAAAAGGGAAATGGATCGCGATCTATGACCCATAACGGTAAACTAGCAACTGCGGCGGCTCCGGTTGACCTCACCTACTCTACCCGGCCAGGCTGAGGGATGGGACCAAATCTCGCTGGGTAAAACTTCACCTCATTAAGTAAAACATCGAACATAAGTCAGATAAAACATTAGTGGATAAAACATCAGATAAAACATCTTTTGAACTAGATTCTGGTATGTTAATTTTGTCTCCTCATGTTGTTAAGTGAATGTATCTAGTTAAGGTAGAGTCTCAGAATAATCTTAATGTTATTTTAATGTTTTAGCTTAAGTCAACCAATAAGGGACATTCTTACATCTTCACTTACGAGAAATATTGATTTTACTCTTTGGGGGATCTAGAAAAATATTTTAGGGGGAGGGGCACTGATGTGTTGGGGGGTCAATGGCGAGAGTAGCGAGCCCATACTGTTGGGGGGTCCGGGGGAGAGCTGTACCCGCCCTCCCCCAGGATTTTTTTTTAAATCTGGCCAATTTCAGGGATATTTTTAGGCCATGTGACTGGGTTCAGAATTCCTTAAGATTCGTGCGATAAATTTCAACATTAGTTACAGTCGAGTCATAGTGAAATTCTGACATAATTTTTGCCATATGTTTAGGTATGAGGAGATAATAACATAATATTAATAGGCAAAGTTGAGGGTAGGAGGGCCAGGGGAAGACAGAGACTGAGATGAGTGAAATTAAAAACTCGAACGATTTGAGTGGAGGACTGTGGTCGCCAACCCTCAGATATAAGGAAGGTACTCTGATTGAAATGAAAGAGTTAAATACGTTCTTTAAAAAAAACCAATTAACTCTTGAGAATCCACCTTTGTGTTTTAATTCAAGTGATTCCGTAAGATACAGTTTAAATAATCACTTGAGGAGGAAAAATTTACCGTAGGAATCTTTAAGAATTCACCTTTGTACCGTAAGTTTGTTAAACACTCGTAAATCACCAGTTAAATTAGGAAAAAAATTAACGTAGGAACTACTGAGAATACACTTTTGCACCGTAAGTTAAATAAACCAGTTAATATCCCCATAAATCATCAGTTAAAATAGGTAATTTTTAACGTAGGAATTATTGAGAATTCACCTTTGCACCGTAAGTTAAATAAACCAGTTAATATCCCCATAAATCATCAGTTAAAATAGGTTATTTTTAACGTAAGAATTATTGAGAATTCACTTTTGCACCGTAAGTTAAGTAAACCAGTTAATATATAATCATCAGTTAAAATTAATTTTTAACGTAGGGAATTATTAATTCACTTTTGCACCGTAAGTTAAGTAAACCGGTTAATATCCCCATAAATCACCAGTTAAAATAATTATTTTAACGTAGGAATTGGAATTCACTTTTTGCACCGTAAGTTAAGTAAACCAGTTAATATCCTGAAATCATCAGTTAAAATAGAATTTTAACGTAGGAATTATTGAGAATTCACTTTGCACCGTAAAGTTAAATAAACCAGTTAATATCCCCATAAATCATCAGTTAAAATAGGTAATTTTTAACGTAAGAATTATTGAGAATTCACTTTTGCACCGTAAGTTAAGTAAACCAGTTAATATCCCCATAAATCACCAGTTAAAATAGGTAATTTTAACGTAGGAACTACTGAGAATACACTTTTGCACCGTAAGTTAAATAAACCAGTTAATATCCCCATAAATCATCAGTTAAAATAGGTAATTTTTAACGTAGGAATTATTGAGAATTCACCTTTGCACCGTAAGTTAAATAAACCAGTTAATATCCCCATAAATCATCAGTTAAAATAGGTTATTTTTAACGTAAGAATTATTGAGAATTCACTTTTGCACCGTAAGTTAAGTAAACCAGTTAATATCCCCATAAATCACCAGTTACGGGGAAATCTTATGGAGGCTCCTCGAGAACTCCGGCCTGGGCGTTAAGACAGTCTCTACGCTGGTTGGCCGCCATATTTCACAAGCAAGGAGGGTCCAGGGATCTGTTGTTATGGCCCATATATGTTAATGTGGTAATATATTGTGTATAAGCTCTCTCTCTCTCTCTCTCTCTCTCTCTCTCTCTCTTTCTCTCTCCTTTTGGCCTCTCTATCTTTCTTTCTCTCTCTCTCTCTCTCCCTTTGGTCTCTCTATCTTTCTTTCTCTCTCTCTCTCTTCCTTTGGTCTCTCTCTCTATCTTTTTTTCTCTCTCGCTCTCTCTTATATTTAACAAGTCACAATCCCCAAACCATCTCTCTTTCTCTCTCTCTTTAAAAGGCCACTACCCCAACTATCTCTCTCTCTCTCTCTCTGTCCCCTGTCTTCCTCTATCTTTCTCCTGTCTCCCTATCTCACTCTCCTGTTTTTCTCTTGCCTTCCTCTCTCATTTCTTTCTTCCTCCTGTCTTGCTTTCTTTCTCACTGTCTCTCTCTCCTGTCTTCCTCTCTCCTATCTTCCTCCCTGTCTCTTCCCTGTCTTCCTCCCTTTCTCCTGTCTTCCCCACGTGTTCTAATTATCTTCCTTCTCTCACTACTCCTTGAGGAACTAAGTCATCCTCGAGGGGGGGGGGACATTCAGGCTGCTTCCAATTGTTCTTCATTTTCTTCTACTTCCCTCTTTCTTCTTCTTTTATTAAGGTCTTATTCTTTATCCTTCAATCCTTTTTTTATTCTTTAATTTTCTCTTTGTTATTTTTTCTTTACGTCTTCGTCTTCTTAAATTTTCTTCTCCTTTTGTTATTGTTATTGTTGTTGTTCTTCTTCTCCTGTTGTTATTGTTATTGTTATTGTTCTTCTTCTCCTGTTGTTATTGTTGCTCAGTTATCTCCATATATGATCTTCTTCGTTCTGATCAATACAGTCCTCTAAACTTGACCTAATTAAAGGGTTTCAAGAGGTCAAAGGTCACACAAGTTAACGCAACTAACCTAACCCAAAGATGTACATTATGACCTCCTGTACGGTAAAAGGAAGCGGTAGCGGAATGGTTACAACGCTCGTTTCTCGTCTTAATGATCGTTGGTTCGATCCCAGAGAATGACGAGTTCACTCAGATGTAAATGTGTACCGTAGGCTTTGTATACAATGCGTTAGGTTAGGTTTGGTTAGGTTTGGTTAGGTTAGGTTTGGTTAGGTTAGGTTAGGTTAGGTTAGATTAGGTTTGGTTAGGTTAGGTTTGGTTAGGTTAGGTTTGGACGTACTTGTTAGTTTGTTTCTCTCACAACAGATCTTACAACCTCTGGCTACAACCCCACCTAACGACCTCAGACCATAACCCCACCTAACAACCTCAGACCATAACCCCACCTAACAACCTCAGACCATAACCCCACCTAACAACCTCAGACCATAACCCCACCTAACGACCTCAGACCATAACCCCACCTAACGACCTCAAACCATAACCACACCTAACGACCTCAGACCACATAACCTCTAACGAACGACCTCAGACCATGAACCTCACCTAACGACCCCAGACCATAACCCCACCTAACAACCCCAGACCATAACCCTACCTAACGACCTCAGACCATAACCCCACACCTGGACCATAACCCCACCTAACGACCTCAGACCATAACCCCACCTAACGACCCAGACCATAACCCCACCTAACGACCTCAGACCATAACCCCACCTAACGACCTCAGACCATAACCCCACCTAACTCAGACCATAACCCACCCAACGACCTCAGACCATAACCCCACCTAACAACCTCAGACCATAACCCCACCCAACGACCTCAGACCATAACCCACCTAACGACCTCAGACCATAACCCCACCTAACACCCAGACCATAACCCCACCTAACGACCTCAAACCATAACCCCACCTAACGACCTCAGACCATAACCCCACCTAACGACCCCAGACCATAACCCCCACCTAACAACCTCAGACCATAACCCCACCTAACGACCTCAGACCAACCCCTAACGACTCAGACCATAACCCCACCTAACGACCTCAGACCATAACCCCACCTAACGACCTCAGACCATAACCCCACCTAACCTCAGACCATAACCCCACCTAACGACCTCAGACCATAACCCCACCTAACAACCTCAGACCATAACCCCACCTAACGACCTCAGACCATAACCCCACCTAACAACCTCAGACCATAACCCCACCTAACGACCAGACCATAACCCACCAACGACCCCAGACCATAACCTCACCTAACGACCAGACCATAACCCCACAACAACCCACAACCCCACCTAACAACCCCATACCATAACCCACCTAACGACCCCAGACCATAACCCCACTAACGACCTCAGCCCATAACCCCACCCAACAACCTCAGACCATAACCCCACCTAACAACCTCAGACCATAACCCCACCTAACAACCTCAGACCATAACCCCACCTAACAACCTCAAACCATAACCTCATTTACCTGAGGCCGGCGCCAGGTGTCAGTCATGGTGGTAATGATGGTAATTGTCCTGTTATCTGGTAATGAGGACAATAACAAAGGTCACCGTGAGGAATGATGAGATAACAACAACAACAACAACAACAACAACAACAACAACAACAACAACAATAATAATAACAATAATAATAATAATAATAATAATAATAATAATAATAATAATAATAATAATAATAATAATAATAATAATAATAATAATAATAATAATAAAATAATAATAACAACAACAAAATAACAACAACAACAACAATAACAACAACATCAACACTTACCTAGCGACAGTCTCCCGTGCCGTCACTCACCAAACAGACAGTGGCTGACACTTACCTAGCGACAGTCTCCGTGCCGCTCACTTCCCACCAAACAGACAGTGGCTGACACTTACCTAGCGACAGTCTCCCGTGCCGTCACTTCCCACCAAACAGACAGTGGCTGACACTTACCTAGCGACAGTCTCCCGTGCCGTCACTTCCCACCAAACAGACAGTGGCTGACACTTACCTAGCGACAGTCAATAAATTAGAAGAGACAATACAAGTTACAGTCTCAAACACAATCCGGCGCCATATTTATACCTGTCTATTTATGCGTTTGTCTGTCTATCTATTCTGTCCTTTTGTCTATTTGTAACTGATAGACAGATATGATACTTTGGAATAATAGTAACCTTGAAGAAGAAGAAGAAGGAGAAGAAGAAGAAGAAGAAGAATAAAATAACAATAATAATAAATAAAATAAAATAATAAATAAATAAAAAACAAATAACAAAGAAAAAAAATAAATAAATAAATAACAATAATAAATAAAGAATAAACAGTCAAAATAGAATAAAGAATAAAAAAATAAATAAATAAATAAATAAATAATAAAAAAAATAATAAATAAATAAATAAATAAAACAATAAAATAAAATAAATAGTAAATAATAAATAATAAATAAATAATAAATAAAATAAAATAAACAAAAAAATAAATAAATAATAAATAAATAAATAATAAAAAAATAAATAAATAAATAAAATAAATAATAAATAAATAAAATAAATAAACAATAAAATAATAAAAAATAAAATAAAAAATAAATAAATAAAATAATAAATAAATAAAAAAAATAAATAAAATAATAAATAAATAAATAATAAATAAAATAAATAAAATAAATAAATAAATAGTTAAATAAATAAATAATAAATAACAAGTAAAAAATAAAAAATAAATAAATAAAAAAATAAATAAATAAAAAATAAATAAATAAAATAGTGGAATAAAGAAGAACAGGCATGAATAAAGTAAAATAAATAATAAATAAATAAATAGTCAGGTAGTGATGATGGTTGAATAGTTTTATGTAAGAAGAAAAAGAAGAAGAAACATAATAACCCACACTTATATAAACACTGTTAACACACAACAAATATACACATCAATAAAGAAGTCATTTTCATAAGACTGTCTCAATCCTTCCATAAATGTGAGAATAAACAAAGATGTTCCAACAATGTGGAGGCGGAACAATGGCTGCCAACCTCTGCAGGAAGTCGATTATCTTAACTGCAGGATAATTAAGTCTTCACAAACCCATTATAACGTTTATTTTGGTTGTGATTGTGTTTATGTTAGTGTTGACTGCGGGGTTATAAATTAATGGTTTTAAAGGCGCTGTGTTGTGTTGTGTCGTGTGTGTGTGTGTGTGTGTGTGTGTGTGTGTGTGTGTGTGTGTCAGACTTAATCTTATTTGACAATTAATATTAAAACTGTTATTATTATTAGTAGTAGTAGTCACTTCTTGTACTGCCACCGAGACAGGGATGAACAGGAATCACTAACCCGGAGGAGCTTGCCATCACTGAGCATCAGAACTCTGTCAAGCTCACAGCAGCCACCACTGAGCACAAAAGTCGAGGGTCCATTACGACAGAACGGCAGCACACCTGAAGTACAAAACTTTAACAATTGATGCAACAAACTGTAGGAGATCGTGAAGAGATAAGAAGAGGCCGCACAAGAGGTGGACGACTCAACTGGCTAACACCAGTGGGAGGCATGTCCACCCAGTGTGTGTGTGTGGCTCATCCTACGACATCAACCACGCCATGGTGTGTCAGAATGGAGGTTCAGTGTGCATGAGACATGACGAAGTAAGAACCTCAAAATAAATATATGTTGAAGGGGACACGCTGCGACGGTCCTGGTGAGAACCGACCTTTCTCCTGTTAGACGGCGAGCTCTTTCATTCACACACCCAACCAATAAAGCCCGAGTGGACGTCAGTGTTCGAGGATGCTGACGAGGAACAGTGAGCCTTGATATCACGATATTTGATCCTGGCCACATGTCTCCCCGAGGCTGCACACACAGCAACGAGAACGACAAATACAGAGCATAGCTAAGAGAGTCCAGACTGTGGACCACGGCAGCTTCACTCCTCTGGTGTTCATAACGTCTGGTGGGATGAGACCAA
>NW_024749657.1:8745477-8750477 GCF_018991925.1 Homarus americanus
CCTCCCCACATTCCTCTCACCCTCCTCACTCTCCCTCCTCCCTCACTCTCCCTCCCCTCACTCTCCCTCCTCCCCACATTCTCTCACCCCTCCTCACTCTCCTCCTCCCTCCCTCCCTCCTCCCTCCTCACTCTCCCTCCCTCCCTCCCTCTCACTCTCCCTCCCTCCGTCCTTCCCCTCCCTTCCCCACATTTCCTCTCACCCTCTCCCTCACTCTCCTCCCTCCCTCACTCTCCCTCCCTCCTCACTCTCCTCCTCCCTCACTTCCCTCACTCTCCCTCCTCACTCTCCCTCCCTCCCTCACCTCCCTCCCTCACTTCCCTCCCTCCTCCCTCCCTCACTCTCCCTCCCTCCCTCCCTCACTCTCCTCCTCACTCTCCCTCCCTCCTCCTCCCTCACTCTCCCTCCCTCACTCTCCCTCTCCCTCCCTCACTTCCCTCACTCCCTCCCTCCCTCCCTCACTCTCCCACACCGCCAGCGTCTCATCATATAATCATCACAGGATAAACTAGATAATCAGTGCAGCTTCGTGTTTGTCTCCCCGCTGCTGTTATTAACTCAACCTTAACTGATTCATTAACTCAACCTAACTGACTCATTAAGTGAACGTTAACCAACCTATTAACTCAACCCAACTGATTCATTAACTCAACCTTAACTTACCGTCATGAACGTTAACTAACTCATTAACTCAACCTTAACTGACTCATTAACTCAACCTTAACTAACTCATTAACTCAACCTTAACTAACTCATTAACTCAACCTTAACTAACTCATTAACTCAACCTAAACTGACTCATTAACTCAACCTTAACTAACTCATTAACTCAACCTTAACTAACTCATTAACTCAACCTAAACTGACTCATTAACTCAACCTTAACTAACTCATTAACTCAACCTTAACTGACTCATTAACTGAACCTTAACTGACTCATTAACTGAACCTTAACTGACTCATTAACTGAACCTTAACTGACTCATTAACTCAACCTAAACTGACTCATTAACCGAACCTTAACTGACTCATTAACTGAATCTTAGCTGATTCATTAATTCAACCTTAACTGAGTCATTAACTGAATATTAACCGACTCATTAACTGAATCTTAACTGACTCATTAATTCAACCTTAACTGACTCATTAACTCAATGTCGTGACCCCAATATCCTTTATACCTGGGGAGTGAAACCTACCCCAAGTTATCATCAAATAAAGGAACAAACAGGGAACACGGCAATAATTATCCCCACAAAAACCGACCCAACTGAATGTACTTGAATAAATAAGAATAAGTTGGAGTAAGTGAGTCACAAATGGGAAGATAATTAAATATTTCAATTTATGTTCTTAAAGGAGTACTGTCTAGCAACCATGGAATTTAAGGGTATAAGTGATTGTATATTAAAATAAGAGTGATGCCGGAAGGGTGAAAATATACCGTGAAGGAGTTATATCAAATGAATACTACTTAACATTAACTATATTAAACACAGACATCACAATATATACACAGCAATCACAACCAACTGGTTATTTCCTACCAAATAGGAGATTCCTTAGCACCAGGATTCCTTCCTAGGTCTAAGTTAACGTACCACTTATTACCAGATACCACTAGGGTATTGTAGAAGACTGAACAAGGCACGTCTGTACTGGGTCGGTGTGGACACGTCCTACCTATAGCCTATACCAACAGTTACTGGAGAGAGTCTCTGACCAGCATATGAGTGAGGAGCGTCTTAGATCACGTGACTCAGGACAGTTACCAAATAGTCTTATAACTAATTAATACTACTCTTGGTTTGACTTAACAGAGTAACACAAATGATGCATATTAATGACATACATAGATATACAATTAACCTAAGTAACTAAGAACAACAATAAGATAATAGTAAAAATAACAAGTTATTAATAGCTTGTGTGGAGTGGAGGCGGAAACAGATACCACACGACATGCTTGTTGCTATGGAGTTATGGGCACATGACACTCAACCTAAACTGACTCATTAACTTAACCTTAACTGACTCATTAACTCAACCTAAACTGACTCATTAACTCAACCTTAACTGACTCATTAACTCAACCTTAACTGACTCATTAACTCAACCTTAACTAACTCATTAACTGAATCTTAACTGACTCGTTAACTCAACCTTAACTAACCCATTAACTGAATCTTAACTGACTCATTAACTCAACCTTAACTGACACATTAACTCAACCTTAACTGACTCATTAACTGAATCTTAACTGATTCATTAACTTAACCTTAACTGACTCATTACAGTAACTGAATCTCAATTGACTCATTAACCCAACCCTTACAAGGCCTTATCTGAACACATTAACTGAAGCTCCAGCCTTAACTGAAGACTCGCTAACTTCAAGAGTCTTAACTGAACCACATTAACTTGATACGGTACAATGCTGTATACTCAAAGGTTCGTTAGTAAATTTTCCCTCTTAACTGCAGATGAGACAATTTGACAGTTAGTACTAGTAGTAACAAATAGGGTACCACCCAACCTCCAGCAAGTCCTTCCTCATTGTGAAGCCAGAACATTATGAACGGGCAATGGAGGTGTTTGGTGGAAGTGAGGTCAAAATAATAAAGGATGGCCAAAGACAGTAATCACAGTAATCGGCACGACGGACTTCAAGACCGAGTACGTAACGGGAAAGGTGAATGAGTGGGTTAGGGAAATCCATGCTCCGTCTGATATTGCAAACACAGAGCCACATGCGGCATTCACCCATGGAGTCGAGCATCGCTGGAACTACCTGATGGGCACTATCCCTGATATTGGACCCCTCCTCCACCCTCTGGAAGAAGCTAGCAGCATCAATTTCATTCCCAAATTAGTGAAACACCCTCAATTAACCCCAGCAGAAAGATCACTCCTTGCACTACCACCGAGACTGGGAGGAATGGGATTGACCAATCCAGAGTTGATTGCTGCCACCGAACATCAAAACTCAGTTAAGCTCACGGCAGCCCTCACTGACCACATAATAGCTCAGAACGCAACGGGTGAGGTGGATACCAGCAAAGTAAACAAGATTCGACGGTCCATTACGACAGAACGACAGCACGGCCAAAGTGATAAGTTGCAGCAACTGTTGCTGCAAGTACCAGAAAATTTGAAAAAAAAGTAGCTATGGCACAGGAGGTGGGCGCCTCGAACTGTTAACTACGTTACCGATAAGGGCAAATGGTTTCAGTCTCAATAAACAAGAATTTACAGATGCCAATGCTCTAAGGCAGTGGTTCTCAACCTTTTTCACTCCATTCCCCCCTTGAGGAATTTTCAACATCCTCGTGGCCTCCTTCATTTTTCTCCCAGAACAGATAAACAGACAAGTGATAAAGACTAAAGAATGATAAAGAAGGACAAGAGTTAGAATGGCAAACACACACACACATTCACATACATAACACGCCCATGCACTCACACATAAAGCACACACACAGCCATACACAAACATGCACACAGGTAAACATTCACACTCAAGCTAGCAAGCTGAAGTGTACTTCCTGTAAGCAAGAACACGCCTCCTTTGACAAGCACTGCCCAACTTGGAAGAATGAGAAGAATAGTGAGTCATACCAATTTAGCACTAAAAATGGTAGGATTATATAAGTAAAGAATGAGTATGAACAACAATGGCACCAATAAATGAGGAAATAATTAATAAAGGAAGTGTACAAATATTTCACCCACGTAAAGCAGCGACCACGTGAATTATGAATCAAAATAAGTAACACCAATTACGGAGTGTATTATGCTTGAGTCAAGCTCAAACACAATATATGGTTTAGAGACAAAACACTCCACTGTTTTCGTGATGGTATCCCAGGCCAGACTGAGGTCATTCGGTCCTATCACCACTTGCAAAGGGATGACACACGGACACGTACTGAACAAGTCAGTTCAGCAGCTCGGTCCAGCGCCTGTCACACAGACAGGGACTGGACCTGTGAAAACTTAAATAATCCGTAAAAAATATACATATAAAATTAGCACCACAGTATGTAAATATTAAAATTGTATTGTCGTTATGATTAAACAAAATGACAAAAAAAAAGGAATGAAAATTCTCTTCTGCCAAGTCAAAATAAGTAATACAAGTTTTGTTTAATTCAGATTCCCAACATTATTTGGAAACGTACAATTTATAACAGCTCGCCGTGGCTCCCTTGGGGGCCATGGCCCCCAGGTTGAGAACCACTGCTCTAAGGTACGGTAGGCCAGTAGAAAGTTTGCCCTCCCAATACGTGTGTGGCTCTTCCTCTGACGTTGATCACGCCATGGTGTGCAAGAAAGGGGACTTTATATGCATGAGGCATGACGAAGTAAGGGATCTCACAGCAAATGTGTTGAAGGAAATCTGTTGCGATGTCAGCGTAGAACCGACCCTCCTTCCATTGAACGGTGAGAATTTCCAACATTCAAACACATCCAACGAAGCCCTTTTATCGTCACTGCTCGAGGATTCTGGAAGCGGGGACAGCGAGCCTTCTTCGGCATCAGGATTTTTGATCCAATGGCGGCATGTCACCGTAACTTTGCTCTCGATGCTGCACACAGGAGGAACGAGAACGACAAGATAAGGGCATATGGGGAGAGAATTCAGAACGTTGATCAAGGCAGCTTCACTCCTCTAGTGTTCACAACCTCTGGTTGGATGGGACCAAGTGCAAGGTGCGTCTATGCTAGACTCGCGGAGGTGCTATCCGAACAGAAGCAGCAGCCCAGAAGTTATGTTACAGCCTGGATGAGATGTCGACTGTCCTCTCTCCTTAGGTCTGCTTTGCTCTGCATCAAGGAAACGAGAGCATCGGCCCCAGAGCCGACAGCAGTTGCAGTTAATGACTATTTGGCAACAGTCACTAAATGCCACATAGATCTGTGGCTCAACTAACTCAACACAGCTAGGGTAGCTACTTATGTATAAGGATATTTAATTTTAAGGTAATAAAATGGCGGCG
>NW_024749657.1:8755477-8787977 GCF_018991925.1 Homarus americanus
TTAACTAACATTGTTTATATGTGTTAGTTTCGTCTCCTAACACACAATGTTAATCCTGCCCTTTATCTAACACGTGTCTCTAACACAGATTATGTTAATTCTCCCTATTAACTAACATATAGTATCAATGTTAATTCTCTCTATTAACTGGTATACTAACTAGACCTATACCCGGTTACTTATGATAGTCTCAAACATAATTTAACCACTCCAGATGTTAACTTATATTTCAACTATTTTAACTTAACGTGGACCAGTTAACATAATCTTTAACAGTTAACATAATCTATAAATCCCAAGTTACGAGGATAATTTAACAATTACGAGACAGTCTCAAACATAATTTAACCACACCGGATGTTAACTTATTTTTCAACTATTTTAACTTACCGTGGTCCAGTTAACACAATCTATAAATCCCAAGTTACGAGGAAAAATTTTAACATAAAGCAGGTTAATAATTCGCTGTTATGGTCCCTAACATTATTATTTACTTGGTTAAATATACACAATGCTGAAGAAAATTAAGCCAGGTTCCGACCACCTCTCCTCTCCTCTCCTCCTCTTGACCCTGGGTGTTAAATTTCACACTCGTGGGCCTCCCTTCCCTTCTCTGTTTGTCTTGTATGATTCACACGGGTAAGGCTCCATTATCATTCACACGGGTACGGTTCCATTATCATTCACACGGGTACGGCTCCATTATCATTCACACGGGTAAGGCTCCATTATCATTCACACGGGCACGGTTCCATTATCATTCACACGGGTAAGGTTCCATTATCATTCACACGGGTACGGTTCCATTATCATTCACACGGGTACGGTTCCATTAGGATTCACACGGGTACGGTTCCATTTCACACAAGGCTCCATTATGATTCACACGGGTACGGTTCCATTATCATTCACACGGGTAAGGCTCAGTATGATTCACACGGGTAAGGCTCCATTATCATTCACACGGGTACGGTTCCATTATCATTCACACGGGTACGGCTCCATTATCATTCACACGGGTAAGGCTCCATTATCATTCACACGGGCACGGTTCCATTATCATTCACACGGGTAAGGTTCCATTATCATTCACACGGGTACGGTTCCATTATCATTCACACGGGTACGGTTCCATTAGGATTCACACGGGTACGGTTCCATTATCATTCACACGGGTAAGGTTCCATTATCATTCACACGGGTAAGGTTCCATTATCATTCACACGGGTACGGTTCCATTATCATTACACAGGTACGGTTCCATTGCAAGTTCACACGGGTACGGTTCCGTGGGATTCACACGGGTACGGTTCCATTAGGATTCACGGGTACGGTTCGTGGGATTCACACGGGTACGGTTCCATTAGGGTTCACACGGGTACGGTTCCATTAGGGGTTCACACGGGTACGGTTCCATTAGGGTTCACACACGGGTACGGTTCCATTAGGATTCACGCGGGTACGGTTCCATTATCATTCACACGGAGTGCGGTTCCATTAAGTTCCACACGGGTACGGTTCCGTGGGGTTCACACGGGTACGGTTCCATTATCGTTCACACGGGTGCGGTTCCATTATCATTCACACGGGTACGGTTCCATTAGGATTCACACGGGTACGGTTCCATTAAGTTCACACGGGTACGGTTCCATTAGGATTGCACGGGTACGGTTTCCATTAGGGTTCACACGGGTACGGTTCCGTGGGGTTCACACGGTACGGTTTCCGTTAGGATTCACGGGTACCGGTTCATTAGGGTTCACACGGGTACGGTTCCATTATCATTCACACGGGTACGGTTCCATTAGGATTCACACGGGTACGGTTCGTGGGATTCACACGGTACTGCGGTTCCATTAGGGTTCACACAGGTACGGTTCCGTCAGGGTTCACACGGGTACGGTTCCGTGGGGTTCACACGGGTACGGTTCAAGTATCATTCACACGAATTTTTGATTTCCATTAGGATTCACACGGGTACGGTTCCATTAGGATTCACACGGGTACGGTTCCATTAGGGTTCACACGGGTACGGTTCCATTATCATTCACACGGGTACGGTTCCATTATCATTCACGGGCACGGTTTCACGGGTAAGGCTCCATTATCATTCACACGGGTACGGTTCCATTATCATTCACACGGGCACGGTTCCATTATCATTCACACGGGCACGGTTCCATTATCATTCACACGGGTACGGCTCCATTATGATTCACACGGGTACGGTTCCATTACATTTACACAAGGCATAAGCTTGTAGCATAGATAGATAGATAGATAGATAGACACAGACAGACTGACAGACAGACAGAGACAGATAGATAGATAGATAGATAAAGAACAAACGAATAAGAAGAAGGAAAATAGACAATAAAGATGTGAGAGGAAGACGAAGCGAGTGGCGCGTGTCTGCCTCGATCGTTACCTCACCTGTAAATTACTGGAACATTAATTAAATTCCCTCGGCATTACCTGTCGTAAAATTTAACCCCGTCTTCAACTATGTTTATATTATTAACTATAAATCGATTTTTTTTTTATAAATATTATTGATTGATGTAAAAATTATTGGAACGTGGTAGAGAATTGTTGTGAAATACATTTATATATATATATTATTGTATCTAATTTACTATAGTCGCAAACAGACTTTTAAAAGACTGTAAACAATATAGGTATTATTTTTTTTAACTTACTTGTGTAATTAAACTAGACTGGTATTTTTATTTTTTACGTGTTTAATTAACTCTTAGTGCTATTTCATTTATTAATTATATCGTATAACAGGAAAAATAAATACAGAAATAATATCAACAGTCAGAGATATTTGCCACACACGTTCAGACAGACAGACAGACAGACAGACAGACAGACACACACACACACACACAGACAGACAGACAGACAGACAGACAGACACACACACACACACACACACACACACAGACAGACAGACTACAGAAGAGTTATACACCCAGGGAATACATCCTTACTAAGTATGTAGATATACCCGGTTCACTCAGTATTATTAATTGCTACACCGTGATGACCAAACAAAAGATGGCGGGAACAAGAACATCAAACATAATAACGATTTAAAGTTTTCTAAAATAAACTCGTGGAAAAAAATACACAAGGATTTTTTTTAAATATATATAATTTGTTCGTTCAATGTTATTTTTTTATGGCTTTATGAACACAACATTTCTCCAGATATATTTCAGCTAGACCAATCATATCCCTCGATAATTACCAGAGAGATAATAATCATTGGCTGGGATGCTCTACTTGTGTATAAACGTGAGAGCTTCATAATTGAACACTTGCATAGCATCCCCAGCCGATGATTATATCTCTGACAGTCATCCAGGGATGTGATTGGTGGAGTCCGGACACCGCTACAGTAGACGACGACTGACCAATGTAGTAGACGGTCAACACAGTCAAAAACTTCGACAATTTGTTGAGTATTTAAACATTTTTCCTGATCTGGCAGTCCCACCTGTTAATAATTTGAATTAATTTTTCAAAAGACTGAACGGAACAAAATTTTCTTGTCACATTTCAGCGCGGAGTCTGTCATGTGTGATTAATTAATGGACACATGCAAATTAAGTCAATTAAACTCAATTACGAGCAGCTGGGATATGTGTCTCTCTGGTACTAGGGAGGAGGAGGAGGAGGAGGAGGCTCTCAACACCCGCCACAGCTAATAGTGTCGGCGTGTGAAATAATTGCTGATCAAGTTGTAACTCATACCAGCTGTCACTCCAACACCACCTGACCTCACACCAGCTGTCCCTTGAGCACCACCTGCCCTCACACCAACTGTTCCTTGAGCACCACCTGTCCTCACAACGGCTGTCCCTTGAGCACCACCTGACCTCACGCCAGCTGCCCATTGAGCACTACCTGCCCTCACACCATCTGTTCCTTAAGCACCACCTGCCCTCACACCAGCTGCCCATTGAGCACCACCTGCCCTCACTACAGCACCCCTTTGAGCACTACCTACCCTCACACCAGTTGTCCCTTGAGCACCACCTGCCCTCACACCATCTGTTCGAGCACCACCTGCCCTCCACCATCTGTTCCCAGGCACCTGCCCTCACACCAGCTGTCGCCAGGCACCACCTACCCTCACACCAGCTGTCCTTGAGCACCACCTGCCCTCACACCATCTGCCCATTGGGCACCACCTGACCTCACACCAGCTGCCCATTGGCACCACCTGACCTCCCACACCAGCTGCCCATTGAGCACCACCTGCCCTCACACAGCTGTCCCTTAGGCACCCTGCCCTCCACCATCTGCCCATTAGGCACCACCTGACCTCACACCAGCTGCCCACACCACCTGACCTCCACACCAGCTGCCCCTTGAGCACCACCTACCCTCACACCAGCTTGTCCCTTGTCCCTTGAGCACCACCTGCCCTCACACCAGTTGTCCCTTGAGCACTACCTACCCTCACACCAGTTGTCCCTTGAGCACCACCTGCCCTCACACCAGTTGTCCCTTAATGCTGACAGTGGGTACCATTCACAGTTGGGTGGACTGAGGGTGACCCGGGCGCTATACCCACACTAACGATGATTGAAACTGACAATAAGTGTTACTCATCGTATTATTTTTATTCATAGCTTAGTAGGAAACAACATATAACAATATATCATACCAGGAATAACACCGAACACACACGCACACACACACACGCACACACACACACACACACACACACACACAGACTAATACTACTTTACTGTCACTCTGAATCGAGTATGACGAGCATTCAGCTGAGACAATGATATGAGTTATTAAGGATGTCACCTTCGTTGGTGACTCGAGAGGCCGATACGACCCCGGCAGGGCCGTCCACAGATGTTGCACGTGTGGAGGGCTACATCCAATGCGGGAGGGCACTTGTCTGCCTCGTTATGTAGTCGGGCTAACTCACAAGTATTGACACCTTCTCGTGTGGTGCTCCTCCAAACGTTACAGTGTGGAGTGATCGTCTCCCAGGTGAGGGGCTCGATTTGGCACTTTTCAGGTTTGTCTTAAGACTATCCTTATACCTTTTCAGTTGCCCGCCAGCGTTACGTTTACTATTCGTTAGGTGGCTGTAAAGTAGCTGCTTTGGCAGTCTACTGTCGTCCATGCGGGTAACATGGCCAGTCCAACGTAGCTGTTCATGGATAATGGTAGCCTCGATGCTCCTACAGTTGGTGTCAGCGAGAATACTGGCATTTGTTCTCTTGTCTTCCCAGCAAACTCGGAGGATGGAACGTAGACATCGTTGGTTAAAGTTTTCAAGTGCCTTGAGGTGCCTCCTGTATGTGACCCATGTCTCGCTGCCATACAGCGGGGTGGGGGTGACCACTGCTCGATATACATGCAACTTTGTAGATAATTTCAGCTCCCTACAGTTGAAGACACGGTTTCGGAGTCCGCCAAAGGCTTGAGATGCACATCTGATGCGATGTTGAATCTCTTCATCGATGTCCGCAGTGGTGGACAGGTGGGAGCCGAGATACCAAAAGTGGGTAACATTAGAGAGGCAAGTGTTCAGGATCTCCTGTAGGTCGCGTTCAGTGTGAGCGACAAGGGTGAGGTCGTCTACATACTGAAGTTCAGTAATGGAAGCTGCCGACACCTTTGTTCCTGCCTTGAATCGTCTATATGTTGAAAAGACCCCCCCCCCTTAATCCACTACTGGATGTCCACCCCACTGGGTAAATTGACACTGGCACGAGTAAGAATGGCAGCCAAGAAAATGGAAAAGAGAGTTGGTGCCAGTAGACATCCCTGTTTTATCCCCATTTAGCTGGGTGCCAATGTGGAGGACACCGCCTTTCATACCATGTGGAGTTGCCTCACAATGGCAAGGAATTTTGGTGGGCAGCAAAACGACTGAGTGTCCACCAGAGGGCTTCCCTGTTGACCGCCACCTTTTCCTCTTTTACACACACACACACACACACACACACACACACACACACACACACACATGTACGTTATGGGGTGGAGTACTTTTTCTCAGGTACAAGTAAATACAAGTACTCCATGTAGGGAGTTTGGTCAAGTTATTCCAAGTAGTTGATGATCAAGGACAAGTACACAAAACCTTTCACGGAATAAACACCCATTTGTGCTCGACCACCCCACCACTGTGCTCGACCACCCCACCACTGTGCTCGACCACCCCACCACTGTGCTCGACCACCCCACCACTGTGCTCGACCACCCCACCCTTAGTGCTCGACCACCCCACCACTGTGCTCAGCCACCCCCACCACTGTGCTCGACCACCCCACCACTGTGCTCGACCACCCCCCACCACTGTGCTCGACCACCCCACCACTGTGCTCAGCCACACCCACCACTGTGCTCTGACCACCCCCCACCACTGTGCTCGACCACCCCCCCACCACTGTAGCTCGACCACCCCCCACCACTGTGCTCGACCATCTCCCTGTGTGTTCGACCACCCCCCTTGTGCGGCCTCCCTCCTTCCTCACTGCTCGACCACCCCTCCTCCTGTGCCCCTACCACCCCCCTCCTGCCCTACCACCCTCCTCTGTGCCCCGGCCACCCCCCCTCTGTGCCCTACCACCCTCCTCTGTGCCCGACCACCCTCCTCTGTGCCGACCACCCCCCTCTGTGCCCTACCACCCTCCTCTGTGCCCGGCCACCCTCCTCTGTGACCACCCCCTCTGTGCCCGGCCACCCCCCCCCTCTGTGCCCGACCACCCTCCTCTGTGCCCGACCCCTTCTGTGCTCGACCAAGATTTTAACATAGAAGACATTTACCGTGGTTATTTTTGCAGGTATAGTTAATTTTGGTCAATGGCTGACATAGAGTATAAACTACCCTGTGTTCCTCTGGCCTCGCCCTCTTTATAAGATCAAGAGCTGAAATTTGGTCTGCTTATGTAATTAAAAGTGTAATCTTGGGGGAGGGGGGGGGTCGGCCTTGCTTAAATTTGGTAAGGTTACGTGGACTTTACTTTGTCAAATACAGACGTGGGCCACGCCGGGTACCCCAAGAGATCATGGCCTCAGTTAGTATTAATTTGTTTCGTTGTTATGTATTAGTGTTTTAATGTTATTCCTAAAGTAAAGAAAAGTGTCAATAAACACAGAACACCAGGAGGCAGTGATAAATACGACTAAAGTATCAGAGAATTACCTGAATCAATATACATGACCCTGAATCACACTTTGTTGTGACTGGGCCGAGGGTTGATAGTCCCGGGTGACTGTATATTAAGTGTTACCTCCTGAGTGTGACTGTTATAGTGACACACTGGTAAGTATTAGTTAATTAAACTTGTATATGTGGTAATAGTTGTTCATAATTGCTGTTGTTATATTTAATAGGTTGATCATCCACAGATGCTGCCAGCGATGACTGACAGTTCCAGCTGAGAATGGTGACCTTTAGGGGCCCCCGTCTGAATGTGTCACACACACGGTGTCAGAGACTTAATTTAAATTCACAATAAACCTATTTCGTTTTGATATCACTTATGTCAATATGTTTTTATTCCTTTACTCGTGTTTACGGTAAACAACAGTGGATGGTGAGGCAGGGCTCGTGTTTACGGTAAACAACAGTGGATGGTGAGGCAGGGCTCGTGTTTACGGTAAACAACAGTGGATGGTGAGGCAGGTCTCGTGTTTACGGTAAACAACAGTGGATGGTGAGGCAGGTCTCGTGTTTCGGTAAACAACAGTGGATGGTGAGGCAGGTCTCGTGTTTACGGTAAACAACAGTGGATGGTGAGGCAGGTCTCGTGTTTACGGTAAACAACAGTGGATGGTGAGGCAGGTCTCGTGTTTACGGTAAACAAAAGTGGATGGTGAGGCAGGTCTCGTGTTTACGGTAAACAAAAGTGGATGGTGAGGCAGGTCTCGTAAATCCATCGCCTGATATAATGGGATGTTGGCCAGACTGTTTTGGTTTAATCAGATGTAAGTTTATATTGTTGTTAAAGCTGATAAGAATACTCTGTGTTAACAAGATAACTCTGAGGAAAACATATATTGCCAAGACAAATATCTGAGTTGAGCTGCTCGACTAAATACTATAGTTTAACTCTACACACAACTACCTTAACGGTGTAAAATAAATATCTCCCACCAAACTAAAATAAGACAAAGGTGTTATCCCCAGCCACATGTTTCTCCCCACGGTAAAGGAAGAGAGAAATTTAGTTGTCTTAGCTTGGCGTCTTGGCCAGTCTTCTCCGTCTCCTCTGAAGAAAAAGATAAGAAGGTAACTTTATCCTGTGAGCAGCAGCGGAAGGTTCCACAGTGTCACCATTGACCTCCTGGCGGCACACTGTGACTCACCCACCCACAATACTGAGACAACATTGGGAGTAAGTTCTTCTGTAAGTGTAGTGTAGGTGTGTGTGTGTGTGTGTGTGTGTGTGTGTGTGTGTGTAAAAAAAGTTCTTACATTCAGGACAGGGCCTCGGGCCATAGATTACCCAAGCTAAAAAAAAGTCCCCAGGAGAGAGAGAGAAAGGTGAGCAGCCAGCACACCAAGATTCCATTTAGTACACACACACAGACACACACACACACACACACACACACAAACACACACACACACACACACACACACACACACACATCACACATCAAATTTTTAGTCACAGGTGTAAAAATGACTCAATAACAAAAATAATGATGGTAATTAGTGTAATGCGGCCTGGCACAGTAATAACAACACCGTGATAACACTAAAAAATTAAACACAAAAATTAGTTTGATTTATTAGTTCCACCTGAGTCAAGATTCACAAATATTTCATACAAGGAATTTCTCGCAACTTATAATAATAATAACAATAACAATAATAATAATAATAATAATAATAATAATAATAATAAAAAATAATAATAATAATAATAATAATAACAATAATAATAATAATAATAAACACTGCGACTCAACCTAAACTTAACACGTTCACTTAACACTGAGTTAGTTGTCCAAGAACCTATATCACCCCATGGACTTTGCTTGTTAACTGTTGATACTCATTAATTTCCAAACTGTAATAATATGTAGATTGGTAGAGAGTATATTATCCTTTTTTTCCCTTATATTATTTAAGGTTATTTTAGTTCAATATATGCAAAAAACAGATATTTGTTTGGTCAATGTCCAGGAATTATGGCTATGTTGTACATGAAATGGAAGCTTTTAATGACCTATGCATGAATAAAAATGTTTAAAAGTATATATTTTTGAATAGTTAAAAGAGTAAAACAACTTTATAATGAACTAAATAAGTGTACTTCATCCTGTATACTTAACATGATACTTTTAACTAAATAAGTGTACTTCATCCTGTATACTTAACATGATACTTCACTCTTTTTTAGTCAATGGATATGTTTAAATATAGTTAAGTCTCTCGTTAAACACATAAACAAGATAACATTGAGTATTCACTAATAATTTCCAAGAGTAAACATCATAAGTCATCCACCACACCCATCACACAGCCACCACACCCATCACACAGCCACCACACCCATACACCGCCGCCACACCCATCCCACCACACCGCCACCACACCCATCACACCGCCACCACACCGCCACCACACCCATCACACCGCCACCACACCCATCACACACACCCATCATACCACACCGCCACCACACCCATCACACCGCCACCACACCCATCACACACACCACACCATCATACAGCCACCACACCATCCAGCCACCACGCCACCACCCATCACACACCACCACACCGCCACCACACCCACCACCACACCACACCCATCACACAGCCACCACACCCATCATACCCGCCACACCGCCATCACCCGCCACCACACCATCACCCCACCACACCCCACCACACCCATCACCCACGCCACCACACTCCTCACCACCACCATCCACCCCACCACACCCATAACACCGCCACCACAACCATCACACCGCCACCCACCACCACACACCCATCACACCGCCACACACCCATAACACCACCACCACACCCACCACACCCCCACACCCATCACACCCACCACACACCCCACCACACACCCACCACACCGCCACCACACCCATCAACACACCACCACACCCATCACACCGCCACCACACCCATCACACCGCCACCACACTCATCACACCCACCACACCCATAACACACCACCACACACCCATCACACAGCCACCACACACCCACCACACACCCACCACACCCATCACTCCCACGAATGATTCAGCTTAACGTTACAACACTTCTGATGGTCTGCTTCACACCCACACATCACCTTACAAGATAAGTTATTTCTCTCCCCTGAGCTCCACTCTTTACTATATTACATTATCAGCCACACAACCTCTATGATAGGTGGGTGGCAGGTCTCAAGTACCAGGGATGTAGCGTTTATTAACAGTGTCCAGTCATAAGCCAATGGGTGATGGCAGCGTCGGCTTTGTCATATAATCCTTGTGTCACGCCATTGTTGTTAACGAGCTCCCAGCGTATGATGTTGCAGGGTAGAACGTGTAGGTGTGCTGGAAGCAACTTGTCAGCCTCTGTTTGGTTTTTATTCCAGCTGACGTTCTCATGTTCTTTTAGATGTGTGTGTGTGGAAGGAGGAGAGGGAGGAAGAGGGAGAGAGGAAGGGAGGAGGAGGGAGGGGGCTAGAGTCGGCATACCCATTCGTCCAGGCTGTCATAGTACATATTTGTTATCGTTGTTTCCACATTACCCAGCTGTCCCGTGGCCTCTACAGTACAACATTTTCCTTTTATTTGAGGGTGTTCAACATGTGTTTCTTTGATGTGTTTGTTTGTTTCTTCCGTTGGCTGTAAACCGTCTGCTGGCGTCAAAACCCGTGCAGGTATGGAAGCTCTGTGCTCTATCCATTCCAAGTGCATCAACACACACACACACACACACACACACACACACACACCCACACACACGGTCCCTCTCCAATATCTGGCTGCCTTCACTCAGTCAAACCAAAGTCGAGCGACATGTTGATATCATGTAATGTGTAGCCTTGACGAGAGCCATAAAGGGCATGTAATATGAGACAGTGTCTGTCTTCCACTTGGTCACTGGACAGTCCGCCAACATCAAGGGGGTGAGAGTGGACTCCGTGCTTCCAGATGTTGGGATCCATTGTCAAAACCGGAGATCATATTTCCAGCTAAATATACTGGGATTCTGTCTTTGGTCTTGGAGCTGCTTAAGAACCTTCTAATAGGGACCTTTATGTGTGTTATTGTCTGTCACTTGATAACCATAAGTTGTGGTGTCAGCGCCATAGTGAAGGTTTCTTGTGGTCTGTTTTAAGGTTTGTGGTGCATCATACCCGTCAACCTTCAGATGAAGTGAGTCGTAGTTGATGGCTCTCTGGACTACAGTACAGTACAGGTTAATTGATCTGCGAAGTCTGCACAAGTTTTCACAGGCAGTGTGAACAACTCTTGCACTACAGCCATACATCAGTGCGAGAGTTGTGGAGGACTCTTCCACTGATTCTGGATTTTATTGTTTGTCAGTTGTTGCATCTCTGTCTGGTTGTCCCAAAGCTTCTATAAAGGCAATTAAACTAAATTTGTCAACACAAGGAAGGGCAAACCCATCAGGGTAGAAGAGGGATCTCGGAATGCGGGTGATCCCATACAAGCTGATGGTTCTTGTGGGTTCACGTCACAGCGAGACCTGGCACAAATAAGTCTGGCAAACAGTGATCTGTTCTCTGTCAGTTCTATTACACGAGAGGGCAGGGTGACGTTCAATAATTATAATTTGCATGCAGCTTTCCAAGATAACAGATTTATTTTGGTCATTTGTCCCAGAACTCTGTGTAGCTTATTTGTCCGCCTTATCACCTCTTAGAATATCCTGTTTGATATTGTCTAACATGATGTCATGGCTCACAGTATTAATAAGATCATTGTTGTCCTGGCAAAAAATTTCATCCTTCACTGACACTCTGCCGTTTCTGTACATCACGTGTTTGACGGTTCACAACCGTAAGGGACAGTTCATGGTGCTTTGTGCTCCTGTGAGGAGTGACATTTACCACGTTATGGACTAGCTCAGTCATGAGCCACCAAGAAGAATCTTGCCAAAGCTGCTGGCTTACCCTCATGGCTCTCCATGGTCTACCCCGATGATACACATGTACTTGACTTTTGTTTACACAAAACATTTCCATGTTGAAACTCTTACCACATTTATGGCTCGGACTCTTGGAGGCTATACATATAAGTGATGCAGCCTGGAACCTTCTGTGTGTGCACTTGAGTCTGCCTCGTGTACAGATGATCTAAAGATGGGACTGATGCCTCCAAGAGAAACAATGCAACCTCCAAAGACCTACGCGGGCAGCACAGACAAAGAGCAACAGTCAGTACCGCCTCCCTGTAGCTACGGGCCAATAAAGGGGACTGGTGTTTTCCGTCTACCAAGCACAACATCAAACTCCACCATTCATAACAAAATCAATTTAAGCGTTACTTATGACGACCTATAAATGACCCTTAACCTCGTCATAAAAAATAACACCATAATTGTTCGTAGTCAAATTAAGTGCCAACAATTATATACGATTCCCAGGAGCCCTGACAGAGCTACATAAGCCTCCGTACTGTACTGTGCGGCACAACGTTAAGGTAGCCAACACATCAGTAAACTTCTCTTACATAACACTGTCTGTCCCTAACACTAAAAACATAGTAAACATTAAACTCAGTAAAATTACACACACACACACACACACACACACACACACACACACACACACACACACACACTGGTGATTTTTCCCTCCAAATAATTTATGTTGAAGAGCAGCCATAACTGTGGCGTATATTATGACGTGAAACATTTACATATATTATGTATATATGTCTGTGTGCATGTGTGTGTGTGTGTGTGTGTGTGTGTGTGTGTGTGTGTGTGTGTGTGTGTGTGTGTGTGTGTGTGTGTGTGTGTGTGTATGATAAATGAAGGAAAAATGAGGGTGAGAATGTAAATAAGAGTGGAGTGATAGGGCAAGTGAGAGAAAGATGAGAGGGGCAAGTGGAGAAAGATGGGAGGGGCAAGTGAGAGAAAGATGAGAGGGCAAGTGAGAGAATGATGGAGGGGCAAGTGGAGAGAGAAAGATGGGAGGGCAAGTGGAGAGAAAGATGGAGAGGGGCAAGTGAGAGAAAGATGAGAGGGCAAGTGAGAGAAAGATAGTGAGATAAGAGGGGAAGAGTGAGAGGAGGACCTCTCCCTACATTACTCCATCACCCTCTTTAATGATTCTGTTAATGTAATATACTGCTGTTGGCGCTTGGGGAGAGGGGGCATCTCTCTCTCTCTGCCCACTCACTCACTCTCTCTCTTGCATTCTATTCACTCTCTCTAACTCTCACTCAGCCCACACTCACTCCTTCACTCTCACTCACTCACTCACTCACTCCTCCACCACTCACTCACTCGACTCCTCTAAACACCTCCAAAGCCCATTTACTAGCTTCAGAATAATCACACACACACACACACACACACACACACACACACACACACACACACACACAGACAGACAGACAGACACACACACATACACACACACACACACACACACACACACACACACACACACACACACACACACACACACACACACACACACACAGACGTTTCATCAAATTGGGTTAATATTTTATTTTTATTGATACAAATTAATGGGAATTAATTCGTATATGGTAATAATTAATCTCTTTAATTTACTACGTTTGTTTATCATCATAAGATGATAAGCCAATTATACCTACAGCAGGGTAGGGTGGGAGATGAGGGTGGGAGTGGGAGTAGGAGTGGGAGTAGGAGTAGGAGTAGGAGTAGAGATAGGAGTGAGGTTGGGTTGGAGTGGGAGTAGGAGTGAGGTGAGGAGTAGGAGTGAGAGTGAAGTGGGAGTGGGAGTGGGGAGTAGGGTGGGGGTGGGGGTAGGGTTGGGTTGGGTGGGGTAGGGATGGGAGTGGGGGTAGGGAGTAGGAGTTGGGTTGGGTAGGGATTAGGGATAGAATTGGGGTAGAGGTGGGGTTAGGTTGGGTAGAATTGGGGTGGGGAGTAGGAATGGGGTTGGGTTAGATGGAGTAGGGATTGGGGTGGGAGTAGGGTAGGGTTGGGTAGGGTAGAGAGAATGGGGTAGGGTGGGGTAGGGATTGGGGTAGGGTAGATTGGGTAGAATTAGGGTGGGGTAGGGTAGGGTGGGGTAGTGGGGTGGGGTAGGGTAGGTAGGGTGGTAGGGAGTGGGGGTAGGGGTTGGGTAGGGGTATTAGGGTAGAAGTAGGGTAGGGTAGGGGTTGGGTTGGAGTGGGGTAGGGTGGGGTAGGGGCGGGGTTGGGTAGGGTAGGGGTGGGGGTAGGGTTGGGATTGGGTAGGGTTGGGTTGGGTTGGGTAGGGTGGGGTAGGGTGAGGTAGGGTTGGGTAGGGTAGGGTAGGGTAGAATTAGGAGTAGGGTAGGGTAGGGTTGGGTTGGGTAAGAATTAGGGTAGGGTAGAGATAGGGTTAGGTTGGGTAGGGTGGGGTAGGGAGTAGGAGTGGGAGTAGGGTTAGGTTGGGTAGGGTGGGGTAGGGTAGGGGTTAGGTTGGAGTAGGGTAGGGTGGAGTGGGGTCAGGTGGGTTAGGTGGGGTAGGAGTAGGGTGGGGAGTGGGGTAGGGTAGGAGTAGGGTAGGGAGTAGGGTAGAGTGGGGTTGGGTAGGGTAGGGGTTAGGTTGGGTAGGGGTAGGGTGGGGTAGGGAGTGGGGTAGGAGTAGGGGTTGGGTTGGGTTGGGTAGGGTAGGGTAGGGTAGGGAGTAGGAGTAGGGAGTAGAATTGGGAGTAGGGTTGGGGAGGGGTAGGGTGGGGTTAGGTAGGAGTAGGGTGGGAGTAGGGTTAAGGAGGGTAGGGTAGGGTTAGGTTGGGTTGGGTAGGGTAGGATGAAGGGTAGGGTTAGGTTGGGTAGGAGTAGGGTAGGGTTAGGGAGGAGGTAGGAGTAGGGTTGGGTTGGGTTGGGTAGGGAGTAGGGTAGGGTTGGGGAGAATGGGGTAGGGTTGGGTTGGGTAGGGTGGGGTTAGGTTGGGTAGAATTAGGGGTTAGGGAGGGAGTAGGGTAGGGTTGGGTTGGGTTGGGTAGGGTAGGGATTGGGGTGGGGTTGGGTTGGGTAGGAGTAGGGTTAGGGAGGGTAGGAGTAGGGGTTGGGTTGGGTTGGGTAGGGTGGGGTAGGAGTAGGGTAGGGTGGGGTAGGGTTGGGTTGGGTAGGGTGGGGTACGCATTTATCCCTATTTAGCGTAACACACACACAAACACACACACAAACACACACACACACACACACACACACACACACACACACACACACACACACACACACACACACACAAACACACACACACACAAACACACACACACACACACACACACAAACACACACACACACACACACACACACACACACACACACACACAAACACACACACACACACACACACACACACACACACACACACACACACACACACACACACAAACACACACACACACACACACACACACAAACACACACACACACACACACAAACACACACACACACACACACACACACACACACACACACACACACACACACACACACACACACACGAATACTCGCGTCCTGCCTTTGGCGTCTGTGGGTACACTAGTGTCCCAAACAATGAGGAGGAGGGGAGAGGAGGAGGGAGAGGGAGAGGAGGAGGAGAATGAGGGAAGGTGGGGAAGGAGAAAAAAATTACGAAGAGGTGGACAGGAGTATTGAGAAGGTAAAGGGTGGTAGAGGTGAGGGAGGCTCAAGGGGTGTGAGAGAGGAAGGTGTGAAGGGGAAGGGAAAGAGGTGGAAGAGTGGTGAGAGGGAGAAGGAGGGCGGTGAGAGGGAGGGAGGGCGGTGAGGGGGGAGAGAAGGAGGGCGGTGAGGAGGGAGGACAGTATGAGTACACACTGAATGGCATAAGGGGAAAGGATGAGAGGAGGAGGAGGGAGTGATGACGGAAGGAGAGTAAGGGAGGGGGGGAGGAGGAAGGAGGGAGGGAGAGCTGAGAGGGAAGAGAGAAAGTGTAGAACAACACTCATCACATCTCATTATCTCAAGTGAAGGACCACTATATTACATGTGCAGCTGAGGGGAAAGTTGGGGTGAGTGGGGGAAAGTTGAGGTGGGGTGGGGGAAGTGGGGTAGTGAGGGAAAAGTTGGGGTGTGAGGATTGAGGTGGGAGTGAGGGAAAGTTGGGGTGAGAGTGAGGGAAAAGTTGGGGTGTGAGGGGAAAGTTGGGGGTGAGTGAGGGAAAGTTGGGGGTGAGGTGGGGAAAGTTGGGGTGAGAGTGAGGGAAAGTTGGGGTGTGAGTGAGGGAAAGTTGGGGTGAGAGTGGGGAAAAGTTGGGGTGAGAGTGAGAGAAAGGATTGGGGTGTGAGGGGAAAGTTGGGGTGTGAGTGGGGAAAGTTTGGGGTGAGAGTGAGGGAAAGGTGGGGTGAGTGGGGGAAAGTTGGGGGTGAGTGAGGAAAAGTTGGGGTGTGAGGAAAGTTGGGGTGTGGTGAGGGGAAAGTTTGGGGTGTGAGTGAGGGGGAAAGTTGGGTGTGAGGAGAGTTGGGGTGATGGTGGGAAAGTTTGAGGTAGAGTGAGGGGGAAAGTTGGGGTGTGAGTGAGGGGAAAGTTGGGGTGTGAGGAGAAGTTGGGGTGATGGTGAGAGAAAGTTTGGGGTGAGGTGAGGGAAAGTTGGGGTGTGAGTGGAAAGGATTGGGGTGTGAGGAGAAAGATTGGGGTGATGGTGAAAGTTTGGGGCGAGGTGTGGGGATTAAGAAGAGTCCTCTAACACTCTCGTTCCCACTGATTGGTCACTCCCACGCAGGCAGTCAACCAATCAACGTCAGCATAAACGATGACGCCTAGAAGAATTGTGCCAGTCACAGCCACCCATTACCTCTTTACCAACCAATCAGCGTCAACCTAAGCGATGACGTCAAGATGAATTGGCTAATCAGAGTCACCCATCACCTATTTACTCCCTAGGTCCAGCTTGCACTAGTTGGCATCCCGTGTTGATATTTTTCCTTTAATTGATAACAAGAACTGAAGTACCTGTACGCAGTTGGGTGGACCAGGAGTGCCCAGGCTGGTGATTGTAACCTATTGATGATTTTGTTTGACTTCCCTCCTCCTCCTCCCCTTCGTCTTCTCCCTTCCTCCTCCTCTTCCTCCCCTCTTCCTTCCCTTCGTCCTCCTCCTCTTCCTCCCCTTTGTCCTCCTCCCTTCCTCCTCCTCTTCCTCCCCCTCTTCCTTTCCTTCGTCCTCCTCCTCTTCCCTCCCCTTCGTCTTCCTCCTTCCTCCTCCTCTTCCTCCCCTCTTCCTCCCCTCGTCCTCCTCCTCTTCCCCCCTTCGTCTTCCTCCCTTCCTCCTCCTCTTCCTCCCCTCTTCCTTCCTTCGTCCTCCTCCTCTTCCCTCCCTTCGTCTTCCTCCCTTCCTCCTCCTCTTCCTCCCCCTCTTCTTCCCTTCGTCCTCCTCCTCTTCCGCCCCTTTGTCCTCCTCCCTTCCTCCTCCTCTTCCTCCCTTCGTCCTCCTCCTCTTCCTCCCTTCGTCTTCCTCCCCTTCCTCCCCTTCGTCTTCCTCCTTCCTCCTCCTCTTCCTCCCCTCTTCCTTCCCTTCGTCCTCCTCCTCTTCCTCTTCCGCCCTTTTCTCCTACTTCTCCTCTTCCACCTCCTCCTCCTCTTCACCACTCCCCCCTGGCGCCCCCCCCACCTCCTCCTCCACCCCCCGGCAAGTATCGACCAGGCAGTAATGAAATGTTGTTTATCCAATATTTCTTTACTAATTACATGTTTTTGAAGGTAATGACGCCAGGTAACCCCTAGTCGTCTTCTTCTTCTTCCTCTCTCTCTCTCTCTCTCTCTCTCTCTCTCTCTCTCTCTCCTTCTCTTTCTTTGTGCACCTCCTCCCCCCTCATCCTCCCTCTTCCTCCCCCTCTTCATCATCAAGGTGTGGGTGGCGGCAGGTAAGCATCATTAAGGTAAGACTCCACTTAAGTGTTACCCAGGTAGTTAAGTAGTCAGAGGTGTGCTGCTATTGGTGGATCTCCTCCTCGACACCACCCACTACCTGCGTTATGATTGGCTGCTGACAAGGGAGTCTCTTCATCATTAATTTCTTCTTCTCTTTTTTCTTCTTCATTTCTATTTCTTTTAGTCTTGTTGTTGTTGTTTTTCTGCTTCTTATCTCTTTTTCTTCTTCTTCTCCTCCTCTTGCCTTCCTTCATCTTCTTCTTCTTCTCCTCTTGCCTTCCTTCTTCTTCTTCTTCTCCTCTTGCCTTCCTTCTTCTTCTTCTTCTCCTCTTGCCTTCCTTCTTCTTCTTCTTCTCCTCTTGCCTTCCTTCCTTCTTCTTCTTCTTCTCCTCTTGCCTTCCTTCCTTCTTCTTCTTCTTCTCCTCTTCCTTCTTCTTTTCTCCTCCTCTTGCCTTCTTCTTCTTCTCCTCCTCTTGCCTTCCTTCTTCTTCTTCTTCTCCTCTTGCCTTCCTTCCTTCTTCTTCTTCTTCTCCTCTTGCCTTCCCTTCTTCTTCTTCTCCTCCTCTTGCCTTCTTTCTTTTCTTCTCCTCTTGCCTTCCCTTCTTCTTCTTCTTCTCCTCTTGCCTTCCTTCTTCTTCTTCTTTCTCCTCTTGCCTTCTTCTTCTTTCTCCCTCTTGCCTTCCTTCTTCTTCTTCTTCTCCTCTTGCCTTCCTTCTCCTCCTCCTCCTCCTCTTGCCTTCCTTCTTCTTCTCCTCTTGCCTTCCTCTCCTCCTCCTCCCTCCTCTTGCCTTCCTTCTTCTTCTCCTCTTGCCTTCCTTCTTCTTCTTCTACTCCTCTTGCCTCCTTCCTTTCTTCTTCTTCTCCTCTTGCCTTCCTTCTTCTTCTTCTTCTCCTCTTGCCTTCCTTCTTCTTCTTCTCCTCTTCCTTCCTTCTTCTTCTTCTTCTCCTCTTGCCTTCCCTTCCTTCTTCTTCTTCTTCTCCTCTTGCCTTCCTTCCTTCTTCTTCTTCTTCTCCTCTTGCCTTCTTCTTCTCCTCCTTTTTACCTTCCTTCTTCTTCTTCTCCTCCTCTTGCCTTCCTTCTTCTTCTTCTTCTCCTCTTGCCTTCCTTCCTTCTTCTTCTTCTCCTCCTCTTGCCTTCCTTCTTCTTCTTCTTCTCCTCTCTTCCTTCCTTCTTCTTCTTCTCCTCTTGCCTTCCTTCTTCTTCTTCTTCTCCTCTTGCCTTCCTTCTTCTTATCCTCTTGCCTTCCTTCTTCTTCTTCTTCTCCTCTTCCTTCATTCTTCTTCTCCTCTTGCCTTCCTTCTTCTTCTTCTTATCCTCTTGCCTTCCTTCTCCTCCTCCTCCTCCTCCCTCACACCTTCATTCTTCTCCTCTTGCCTTCCTTCTCCTCCTCCTCCTCCCCCCTCTTGCATTCCCTTATTCTCCTCTTGCCTTCCTTCTTCTTCCTCCTCCTCTTGCCTTCCTTATTATTCTACTTATCCTCTTTACTTACTTATCTTATTCCTCCTCTTCCTTCCTCCCTTCTTCTCTTCTCCTCTTGCCCCCCCCCCCCCCCCCCCCCCCCCCCCCCCCCCCCCCCCCACCCTTCATATCATCTTGCCTTCCTTCATTCTTCTTCTTCTCCTCTTTCATTCCTTCTTCTTATTCTCCTCTTGCCTTCCTTCCTTCTTCTTCTTCTTCTCCTCTTGCCTTCCTTCTTCTTCTTCTCCTCCTCTTGCCTTCCTTCTTCTTCCCCTCCTCTTGCCTTCCCTTATTCTTCTTCTCCTCTTGCCTTCCTTCATCTTCTTCTTCTCCTCTTCCCTTCATCTTCTTCTCCTCCTCTTCCTTCTATTCTTCTTCCTCCTCTTGCCCCTTCTTCTTCTTCTTCTCCTCTTGCCTTCCATCTTATTCTTCTCCTCCTCTTGCCCTTCCTCCTCCTCCTCCTCCTCCTCTTGCCTTCCCTTCTTCTTCTCTTCTTGCCTTCCTTCTTCTTCTTCCCCCTCCTCTTGCCTTCCTTCTCCTCCTCCTCTTGCCTTCCTTCTCCCCTCCTCCTCCTCACCTTCCTTCATCTTCTCTCCTCCTCTGCCTTCCTTCATCTTCTTCTTCTCCCTCTTCCTTCCCCTCTCCTCTTACCTTCCTTCTTCTTCTTCATCATCCTCTTCCTTCATTATACAACTTCTCCCTCTTCCCCATCATACATAACCCCTCCTGCCTTCCTCCTTCTTCTCATCCTCTTTCATTCATCATTATTCTTCTTCTCATCTTGCCCCTATTCTTCTCTCCTCCTCTTCCTTCCTCCTCATCCTCCTCCTCCTCTTGCCTTCCCTTCTTCTTCTCTTCTTACCTTCCTTCTTCTTATTCTCCTCCTCTTCCTTCCTTCTCCTCCTCCTCTTGCCTTCCTTCCTCCTCCTCCTCCTCTTGCCTTCCTTCTTCTTCTTCTCCTCCTCTTACCCCTTCTCCTACTCCTCCTCTTACCCCTTCTTCTTCTCTTCTTTCCTTCCTTCTTCTTCTTCTCCTCTTCCTTCTCCTCCTCCTTACATCCTACTCCTCCTCCCCCCTCCTCTGCCTTCCCACCTCTCCTCCCCCTCCTTCATCTTCTTCTCCTCCTCTTGCCCCTTATTATCTTATTATCCTCTTTTGTATTTATATATCTTTATTATTATTTTTTATCTTTTTATTCTTCTTTATATCATCTTGCTCATTATTTATATATATTTTGTTTTATCTTTTATTTATTTGTCTATTATTCTTATCTCATCATATTCCTTATTCCTCCTCCTCCTCTTTCAAACCTATTCTCTCTTCTTGCCTTCATTATTCTTCTCCCCCCCTCTTTACTTCCTACTCCTCCTCCTCCTCCTTCCTTCTCCTCCTCCTCCTCCCCCTTCATTCTTCTTCTTCTCCTCCTCCTCTTGCCTTCCTTCTTCTTCTTCTTCTCCTCCTCTGCCCTTCCTCCTTCTTCTTCTCCTCCACTCCTTCCTCCTTCTTCTTCTTCTCCTCTTCACTTCCACTTCTTCTTCTCCCCCTCACCTTCCTTCTTCTTCTCTACTCCTCTCCTTCCTTCCTTCTTCTCCCCTCTTGCCCCTTCTTCTTCCTTCTACTCCCTTCCCTTCTTCTCCTCTCCCCTTATCTTCTTCTCCTCTTCCTTCCTTCCTTCTTCTTCATACTCCTCTACATATTATCTTATCTTCTCCTCTTTACTTCCTTCTCCCATCCTCCCCTCCTCTTCCTTCATTCAACTTCTCCTCTTGCCTTCATTCTCCTCCTCATCCTCATCCTCTTGCCTTATTATTCTTATCCTCTCATTCATTATTCTTCTCCTCATCCTCTTCATTACTTCCTCTTCTTCTACCTCTTGCATTCATTCTTCTTCTTCTCCTCTTACCTTCATTCATTCTTCTTCTTCTCATCTTGCCCCCTTCTTCCTCTTCTCCTCTTCCTTCCTTCCTTCTTCTTCTTCTTCTCCTCTTGCCTTCATTCTTCTTCTTCTCCTCCTCTTGCCTTCCTTCTTCTTCTTCTTCTACTCTACCTTCCTTCCTACTTCTCTTCTCCTCTTGCCTTCCTTCTTCTTCTTCCTCTTCCTTCCTTCATATCTTCTTCTTCTCCTCTTCCTTCCTTCTTCTTCTCCTCCACCTCTTACTTCCTTCTTCTTCCTCTCTACCTTCCCTTCCCTTCTTCTTCCCCCCCTCCTTCATCTTCTTCTTCTCCCTGCCTTCCTTCATCTTCTTCTTCTCCTCTTGCCTTATTCTTCTTCTTCTTCTCCTCTCCTTCCTTCCTTCTTCTTCAATCTTCCTTCATCTTCTCTCCTCCTCTTCTTCCTCTCCTCCCCTCTTGCCTTACTACTCATCTCCTTCATATTACTTCTCCTCCTCAACCTCCTCCTCTGCTCTTATTCTCCACATCATCATCAACATCCTTCATTAATCTTCTTCTCCTCTCCCTTCCTTCATCTTATTCTTCTCCTCCTTCATTCAACTATTCTTCTCCTCTTTCATTCCTCCTTCTTCCTCCCCTCCTCTTTCCTTCCTCCTTCTTCTTCTCCTCTCCTTCCTTCTTCTTCTCCCTCCTCTCCTTCCTCCTTCCTCCTCCCCTCACCTTCCCTCTTCTTCTTCTCCTCCTCTCCTTCCTCCTCCTCCCCCTCCTCCTCTTTCCATACTCCTCCTCCTACTCCTCCTCTTCCTCCTCTCCCCTACTTCCTTCACTCTTCTTCTCCCCCTCTTGCCTTCCCCCTCCTCCTCTTGCCTTCCTCCCCCTCCTCCTCTTCCTTCCTTCATCTTCTTCCCTCCTCTTGCCTTCCTCCCAACCCACCCCTCTTCTTGCCTTCCTTCTTCTTCTCACTCCTCTTTACTTCCTCCCCTCCTCTTGCCTTCCCCTCTCCTCCTTCTCCTCTTGCCTTCCTTCTTCCTTCTTCCTCCTCTTGCCTTCCTCTACTCCTCCTCCTCCTCCTCTTGCCTTCCTTCTTCTTCTCCTCTTGCCTTCCTTCTTCTTCTTCTCCTCTCTTGCCTTCCTTATTTCTTCTTCTCTCTTGCCTTCCTTTAACTGCTCCTCCTCTTGCCTTCCTTTCAACTATTTCTCTCTCTTGGCCTACACTCCTTCTTCTAGCTATTCTCTCTTCCCTTCTTTCAGCTATTCTCTCTCTCTTGCCTTCTCCTCTCCCCTCTCCTCCTCCTCTTCTTTTTCTTCTTCTTCCTTCTTCTTCTTCTTCTCCTCTTGCCTTCCTCCTCCTTCTTCTCCTCCTCTTGCCTTCCTTCTTCCTCTTCTCCTCTTGCCTTCCTTCTCCTCCTCCTCCTCCTCTTGCCTTCCTCCTCCTCCTCCTCCTCCTCTTGCCTTCCTTCTTCTTCTCCTCCCTCTTGCCTTCCTTCCTTCTCCTCCTCCTCCTCCTCTTGCCTTCCTTCTTCTTCTTCTCCTCTCCCCCCCCCCCAAACGACCCATCCAACAGCCCCACTAGTGTTCGCTAAGATGCACCACACCACACACACAGACTCTACCTTAACTAGACACGTTATTTTATACTGAATTACGCGATAAACTTACGATTTTTTTTTTTTGAGAATTCGAGTCGTATCATGTTTACTGTTCTATCTCCCTCTCTTTATTAATCTCATTTTCCAGGGGTTTATTTATTGGGTTTATTCTGTGTTTTATGTTTTATCTCTCCGTGGTTTGTATTTTTATTATTGATGGGAGTCTAGCGTATGTTGGTACAGTCATCTTAACCTATCCTAAACTAACCTAACCTAACCTAACCTAACCTAACCTAACCTAATCTAATCTAAATCCTAACCTAACCTAACCTAACCTAACCTAACCTACCTTACCCTAATTAACCTACCTTACCCTAATTAACCTACCTTAACCTGACCTAACCTAACCTAACCTTCTCGTCTCAACCATTACAAGTATGGCACGATAACAACCATCATCTTTCACCTTTCACCCCCCACACACACCTACACACCACCTACACGCCCCCACATTCCCACTCCCCACGCCCCCGCACACCCACCACACACGCCCCCACACACCTACCACACCCACGCCCCACACACCTGCTACCTCACCCACGCCCCCCCCACACACACACCTACCACCCACGCCCCCTACTACCACACACCTACCACCCACGCCCCCACACACACACCTACCACCCACGCCCCCACACACCTACCACCCACGGCCCCACACACACCTACCACCCACGCCCCACGCACACACCTACAAGCCACGCCCACGCACACACACCCATTAGCCACGCCTCCACGCCCCTACACACTACCATAAACACACCCAGCACATACCCCTCCCCCACACACACACACACCAGCCACACCCTCACACACACACACACACACACACACACACACACACACACACACACACACACACACCAACACACGCCTCCAGCCACGCCCTCACACTTCCACCAGCCACGCCCCCCTCATACATACACACACAGGCAGAAACGCCCCCACACACCTACTAGACACGCCCCCTACACACCCACTCAGACACGCCCCTACACACCCACTAGACACGCCCCCCTTATACACCCACCAACCAACCAACCACGTCCATACACACACCCACAGCCACGCCCCCTCATACATACACACACACAGGCAGAAACGCCCCACACACCCACTCAGGACACTCCCTTACACACCCACTAGACACGCCCCCTTATACACCCACCAACCAACCAACCACGTCCACACACACCCACCAGCCACGCCCACACGTTCGTCTCATCATTATCTCTCTGCAACATGCTGCTACTAAGGAGGCGGGATGTGCGCCTGGTTATCGTACGCGGGGGAGCTGACTATCGTACCCCTGGGAACTATTGACGCACACTGCCGCAGTGTCGTGCCGCCACACCAACTCTCCTGATTTCTCGGGGTTTGGATGATCCTGAGGCGCTGGGGCCGTTACCTCTCCTCTGGGGGTGGGGGAGGGGGGGGGGGGCAGAAGCAACCATCTCCAGCCATCCTTCATGTATCATCCGTTAGCTTCCAGGACCCCCGTAGTTACAAAGTTTCCTACGTTAATTTTTACTCCTTAATTGAACCTGTTAAGGCTCATCTCATTAATACAATTTAACTACGACACACAGATGGCTTCCAAAATAACATTGATTAAATATTTTCACCCAACTGTTGAGATAACACTGTGACTCTGCTGTAACTAGATACGGTTTACTAATACTAGTTAAGGGAGAGTTTTAGCTTAGGAATAACATAATTGTGACTCGGACGAAATCGTATAAGGAAAGTGGAAGATTTTTTTTCTTTCATTTTTACTGGCATTAGCCCACCCCGGGCACAGGTCATTTTTAATTACCCACATCAAGGCCTGGGGGGCGAAAATATAATATAATAAAAAAATAATAATAATATTTATGAGGATGATGATGATGATGATGATGATGATGATGATAATAATAATAATAGTAATAAAATTAATAAAAATATATTAAATAAATAACAATTATATTAAAAGAAAATAATACACACACACACACACACACACACACACACACACACACACACACACACACACACACACATTACCCCCACAATAAGAGCCATAAATAAATACAAAAACAAAAAATAAAAATATCAATAGTGAGAAACAATATATGTATGTTGTGTTGTCAATAGTAAGAGAAACACTTGAGACCCTGCAATTGTGTGTAAATGAGGCAGAAAGTCTGATCAGCAACCTGGGACTTGGTCACATACAGCAGCAGGGTCTACCATTAGACAACACATTATGCTTCCAATATGTTCCCAGGCGGTAGTACCTCCCTGTTTGGTAGCTGCCTACTACCTACAACCTGAAAGATGTAGTAGTAATAATAGTAGTAGTAGTAGTATACAGCCACTGAGCATCAGAACTCTGTCAAGCTCACAGCAGCCACCAGTGAGCACATAGTAGCTCAGAATGCCACGAGTGGTGTACACACCAACAAAAGTCGAGGGTCCATTACGACAGAACGGCAGCACACCTGAAGTACAAAACTTTAACAATTGATGCAACAAACTGTAGGAGATCGTGAAGAGATAAGAAGAGGCCGCACAAGAGGTGGACGACTCAACTGGCTAACACCAGTGGGAGGCATGTCCACCCAGTGTGTGTGTGTGTGGCTCATCCTACGACATCAACCACGCCATGGTGTGTCAGAATGGAGGTTCAGTGTGCATGAGACACAATGAAGCAAATTTATTGTAGGAGGTATGTTGCGACGTCATGGTGGAACCACTCTCTTCCCGTTGAACGGCGAGCTCTTCATTCACACACCCAACCAATAAAGCCCGAGTGGACGTCAGTGTTCGAGGATGCTGGACGAGGGAACAGTGAGCCTTCTTTGATATCACGATATTTGATCCCCTGGCCACATGTCTCCCGAGGCTGCACACACAATAGCAACGAGAACGACAAATACAGAGCATAGCTAAGAGAGTCCAGACTGTGGACCACGGCAGCTTCACTCCTCTGGTGTTCATAACGTCTGGTGGGATGAGACCAAGTGCAAGCTGCTTCTACACAAGACTGGTCGAGGTGTTATCAGAACAGAGGCAGCAGCCCAGAAGCTACGTCATGGCCTGGGTGAGGTGTCGCCTATCCCTCCCCCTGCTCTGGTCTGCTCTGTTGTGTCTCAGAGGAACAAGATCTTCGGTCCCTAAACCAACAACAGTCACAGACACTGAGTACGAGGCAACAGTCACTGAATGCCACATACATCTCTGGTTTAACGAACTCAGGTTGGGTAGACAATTTTGTATTAGGAAACTTAGGCCAAAAAAAAATGTGTGGAAAAGTCATGATTATAATGAAAGGTTCGAGGCCATATTAAAAAAAAACCCGTAATAGTAGTAGTAGTATTAGTGATGGTGGCGGTGGTGATTTGAAGTGTGTTGAGATAATGTATGGTGTCGGTATACTACGCATAACACCACACAATACACTCTACACCATCCATTACCAAACATACCCCCATACACACATTTATATTCCATTCTCCACACACACACACACACACACACACACACACACACACACACACACACACATTCCAACCACTGAATATATCGTCAACAACTCGAGTTCACTCCTTGCTAATCTCAATTTTGTACTGTAATTGGGCTGAAATTCTTTCTTAATGACCCTCTTCCCCTTGTTATCATATATTATATATGTACCACTTATTTCATATGTATATTTTCAGCTGTGTGTTAATATACCATAAATTATTATTATTATTATTATTATTATTATTATTATTATTACTATTATTATTATTATTATTATTATTATTGTTATTATTATTATTATTATTATTATTATTATTATTATTACTATTATTATTATTATTATTATTATTATTATTATTATTATTATTACTATTATTATTATTGTTATTATTATTATTATTATTATTATTATTGCTATTATTATTATTTATTATTATTATTATTATTATTATTATTATTATTATTATTATTATTATTGCTATTATTATTTATTATTATTATTATTATTATTGTTATTATTATTAATATTATTGTTATTATTATTATTATTATTATTATTATTATTATTATTGTTATTATTATTATTATTATTGCTATTATTATTATTATTATTATTATTATTATTATTGTTATTATTATTATTATTGTTATTATTATTATTATTATTATTATTATTATTATTATTATTATTGTTATTATTATTATTATTATTATTATTATTAGTAGTAGTAGTAGTAGTAGTAGTAGTAGTAGTAGTAGTAGTGTCAAGTTCATTCCTGACTAGCGAAGTTAATAAGATCCGTAGATCCACATAACAGATCGGCAGCACTGCCAAAATGACACGCTAAAAGCAACTATTGCTGCAGGTTCCAGAAAATTTGACAAAAAAAAGTATTATAGCGCAGGGAGTGGTGGGCGCCTCTAACTGGTTAACTACGTTACCGATAGCGGCAAATGGTTTCAGCCTTTAACAAACAAGAATTTACAGATGCCATTGTTTCAAGGCACGGTTGGCCAGTAGATGGCTTGCCCTCCCAATGCGGTGTGGCTATCTTGGCGATGGCGATCAGCGCCATGGTTTGCAAGAAGGGGGGCTTTGCGCGCATGAGGCATGACGAGTAAGGGATCCTCACAGCAAATATGTTGAAGGAAACCTGCTGACGTCAGTGGTGGTGAAACCGACCTCCTTCCACTGGATGGCGAGAGATCCTCCAACACAGGACTTCAAACACATCTAACGAAGTCTGTGGACGTCAGTGTCGAGGATTCTGGACGCGACAGCGAGCCTCTTCATATCAGGATTTTTGATCCCATGGCCAGTTTGTCACCGTAACCCAGCTCTCGATGCTGCACATAGGAGGAACGAGAACGACAAGAGAAGGGCATATGGGGAGAGAATTCAAAAATGTCGATCAGCGGCAGCTTCAATTCGCTTAGTGTTCACAACCTTCTGGTGGATGGCCCAAGCCGCTAAGATGTTGCTACGCCAGACTCGCGGAGCTGATCTCCGAACAGAAGCAGCAGCCCAGAAGTTATGTCACAGCCTGGATGAGATGTCGACTGTCCTTCTCTCTCCTTCGGTCGGCTTTGCTCTGCCTCAGGGGAACGAGAGCTTCTGCCCCTACTCCGACAACTGCTGCAGATATCGACTATGAGGCGACAGTCACTGAATGCCGCATAGATCTGCGGCTCAACTAATTTAACACAGATAGGATAGTTTCTTATGTATTAGGATATTTAATATTAAGGTAAATAAATGGTGGCGAAGGTGTGGCTATTGGGGGAGGCTGGAGGCCACGTAGTAGTAGTAGTAGTAGTAGTAGTAGTAGTAGGCGGCCAGCGCGGCGTGGGTGTCGTGGACCGTCCCTCCTGATCTAAAGTGTTATTGGTGGGGACATACTCGTTGTGTGGGAGCGGGAATTTGACAATGTGTCCGTGAATATCGGATGTCACCCTAAGCATTGCCACCCAAGGTTTCTTCTCATCCCTTACGGCATAAATTGTAAATATTCCGTGTGTTCACCGGCGTTCACCAAGTGAGTGGTGACCTGTGCTGGGTCAGTGGTAGGATAATGAGAAGGCTCGGCGCCAAGGTCAGTGTCGTTAGGCCTACTGTGACAGGGGTGGTCCCGAGACTATCGCCCCTATGGGGCCGAGAGTGCTGCCCATGCGGTCGCCCCCACTCCCCCCCCCACCACCATAGTAACGGACTCTTAATGTAGGGTCTCGACGAACCTAGTGAGTATACATAACTGATATTACACCAGTGAGACCATATAAATAGTGGTTATTTGTGCCAAGGAAATATAAACTAGTGCCTGGTGTGACAAACTCTTGTCCATAGTGTATCATTCTGATGTATGGATGGTCGCTATTAGGGGGGGTAACCTACACACCCACGCGCGCACGTATGCCCCTACTACCTGGACACACCAGTCCAGCCTGTCACCTCTCCGCCCTTCCCTCATAAGAACCAGTATAATCTTGTGCCTGGGACTAAATCAGATGTCCGGAGGCGGACGTTACCGTCGCCCCAGGTGCTGGTCACTATGCCTGGTAACATTCCTTGCTGCGTCTGTGCTAGCCCGAACCAAAACTGCACAAATTGTGTTTGTGCGAGAAATAACCGACCATGTGTGAATTGCAGGAAGCTAGACCAGTGTCGGAACCCACGTCGCAGGGAGCCGACACAGGCGGCCACAGTGGATATCGCCGGGACCCAACTACCCGATGATATCCGAAATGATAGCAGTGAGTCTACTCAACCCGATAATGTAGTACTAATAAATGCTGCTCCCTCAGTAGCAGGTGTCCACGAGGAGAATGAGAGACAGCCGCCTCAGTGGAATGGCATGTCGATGGAAAATGCAGGCGTATGGGTCAAAGAAACCTACTCAGAAATTGTCAAGTGGTCGCCCGCTAACTTATTTGAACCACCCAAGTGTGCGGCCACAAAAGAAATGATTCGGGAGATGACTCACTTCATGACTGATTACACTCAGGACCGCTTCCTCGCCCCCCTAGCTCTTCAAATACTGGCAATAATACCACATCTATTTTGTCAGAGGACACACACAAAGGCTAAGCACAAAGAAAATGTGGCAGCAATGAAGAGAAGGTTGACAATGTGGCAGACTGGGGCCCTAGATGATCTCCTATGTGAAGCAAGAACACTGCAGGAGAGACTAAAATCTACAGGTGACGGAAAGCAAAACACCGATGACGTGGCAAGACAATTTGGAAACAAAATGCGTGTGGGAAAAGTGTCTCTCGCGGTAAGATCTCTCACACATGAATCCTCCGGTGGAGTGATGCCAATAAACAGAGCGACATTAAAACTATTGAAAGAGAAACATCCCCTGCAAGCGAAGATGAAGGCATCAGGCTCCAGGGTGCCTATATCCCACCAAACGCTGTCCTGTTCGAGAAAATAACAGGAGAGATGGTGTGGAAAAAGGCACTGAAGACTCGAGGCGGAGCCGGCCCTTCAGGTCTGGATGCAAACGGTTGGAGAGTCATCCTCAGCACAAACAAGTTTGGCCCTGTAGCAAGCGATCTCTGCACTGCCATTGCCACCCTTGCAAGACAGCTTGCATCCTCTTGCTGCCATCACCTCCAGGCTCTGACGGCCTGCCGCCTTATTCCTCTGGAAAAGAAACCAGGATGTAGACCTATAGGGGTGGGGGAAGTGCTGAGGCGGATCATCGGAAAGTGTATAATGGAGGTGGTAAAGGATGATGTCAGGGCAGCAGCAGGGAACCTACAAGTGTGTGCTGGCCACCAGGCTGGTGGGGAGGCGGCCATTCACGCCATGAGATTGATATTTGAGCAGCGTGATTGTGAGGCCGTTCTTCTGGTGGATGCTTCAAACGCATTCAACATACTTAACCGCAAGGCGGCACTGCACAACATCAAGATCAAGTGTCCTAGCTTTGCGATGTATGTTGAAAATTCGTATAGGAATCCTTCAGACCTCTACGTAGTAAACAACAAGGCTCTACGAGGTGATACCATCCTACAGTCGACCGAGGGAACAACACAGGGAGACCCCGTTGCAATGGCAATGTATGCAATAGGCCTATCAGTGCTCCAACAAGAAATAAAGTATGAAACAACTGGGGTCAAACAAGTGGCATATGCTGATGACCTCACAGGAGCAGGAAAAGTGGAGGACATCAAAAAGTGGTGGGACCTGGTAACATCGCGAGGTCCACAAATAGGGTACCACCCAAACGCCAGCAAATCCTTCCTCATCGTGAAGCCAGATCATTATGATCGGGCTGTGGAGGTTTTCGGCGAAAGTGAGGTCAAAATAACTAAGGACGGCCAAAGACATCTAGGCGCAGTAATTGGCACTACGGACTTCAAGACCCAGTACGTAGGGGGAAAGGTGAACGAGTGGGTTAGCGAAATCCATGCTCTATCGGAGATTGCTAACACAGAGCCACATGCGGCCTTTGCAGCATTCACACATGGAGTCAAGCATCGTTGGAACTACCTGATGCGTACCATCCCTGAGATCCGACCCCTCCTCCACCCTTTGGAAGAAGCAATCAGTGTCAAGTTCATTCCCAAACTAGTGAAACACCACGACTTAACCCCAGTAGAAAGAACACTTCTTGCACTTCCACCAAGACTGGGAGGGATGGGACTAACTAATCCAGAGGAGATTGCTGACTCTGAACATCAAAATTCACTTAAGCTCACGGCAGCCCTCACTGACCACATAATAGCCCAGAATGCAACAGGGGAAGTGGACACCAGCGAAGTTAATAAGATCCGTAGATCCATTACAACAGATCGGCAGCACTGCCAAAATGACATGTTGCAGCAATTATTGCTGCAGGTTCCAGAAAATCTGACAAAAAAAGTAGCTATAGCGCAGGAGGTGGGCGCCTCGAACTGGTTAACTACGTTACCGATAAGGGCAAATGGTTTCAGCCTTAACAAACAAGAATTTACAGATGCCATTGCTCTAAGGTACGGTTGGCCAGTAGATGGTTTGCCCTCCCAATGCGTGTGTGGCTATTCCTATGATGGCGATCACGCCATGGTTTGCAAGAAGGGGGGCTTCATATGCATGAGGCATGACGAGGTAAGGGATCTCACAGCAAATATGTTGAAGGAAACCTGCCGGGACGTCATGGTAGAACCGACCCTCCTTCCACTGGATGGCGAGATCCTCCAACACAGGACTTCAAACACATCTAACGAAGCCCGTGTGGACGTCAGTGCTCGAGGATTCTGGACGCGGGGACAGCGAGCCTTCTTCGACATCAGGATTTTTGATCCCATGGCCGTTTGTCACCGTAACCTAGCTCTCGATGCTGCACATAGGAGGAACGAGAACGACAAGAGAAGGGCATATGGGGAGAGAATTCAAAATGTCGATCAAGGCAGCTTCACTCCGCTAGTGTTCACAACCTCTGGTGGGATGGGCCCAAGCGCAAGATGTTTCTACGCCAGACTCGCGGAGCTGATCTCCGAACAGAAGCAGCAGCCCAGAAGTTATGTCACAGCCTGGATGAGATGTCGACTGTCCTTCTCTCTCCTTCGGTCGGCTTTCCTCTGCCTCAGGGGAACGAGAGCTTCTGCCCCTACTCCGACAACTGCTGCAGATATCGACTATGAGGCTACAGTCACTGAATGCCGGTGACGATTCATGCTCAACCACACAGATAGATAGTTGCTATGTATTAGGCAGTAGTAGTAGTAGTAGTAGTAGTAGTAGTAGTAGTAGTAGTAGTAGTAGTAGTAGTAGTAGTAGTAGTAGTAGTAGTAGTAGTAGTAGTAGTAGTAGTAGTAGTAGTAGTAGTAGTAGTAGTAGTAGTAGTAGTAGTAGTAGTAGTAGTAGTAGTAGTAGTAGTAGTAGTAGTAGTAGTAGTAGTAGTAGTAGTAGTAGTAGTAGTAGTAGAAGTAGT
>NW_024749657.1:8792977-8801942 GCF_018991925.1 Homarus americanus
CTAACGAACCACTGTGAACCAAAACTCTATCTAACGAACCACTGTGAACCCGAACTCTATCTCATGAACCACTGTGAACCAAAACTCTATCTCACGAACCAATGTGAACGCGAACTCTATCTAATAAACCCCTGTGAACCCGAACTCTATCTCATGAACCAATGTGAACCAAAACTCTATCTCATGAACCAATATGAACCCGAACTCTATCTCACGAACCACTGTGAACCCGAACTCTATCTCACGAACCCCTGTGAGCCAAAACTCTATCTAACGAAACCACTGTGAAGCTGAACTCTATCTCACGAACCACTGTGAACCCGAACTCTATCTCATGAACCAGTGTGAACCAAAACTCTATCTAACGAAACCACTGTGAAGCTGAACTCTATCTCATGAACCAATGTGAACCCGAACTCTATCTCATGAACCAGTGTGAACCAAAACTCTATCTAACGAAACCACTGTGAAGCTGAACTCTATCTCATGAACCAATGTGAACCCGAACTCTATCTCACGAACCACTGTGAACCCGAACCCTAAGTGTTGTGCGTTAAGAGGGTTCATTTAAGATTTATCTAATATCAACAGAAAAATTTATACCAACGAGAATTCAATTAAGGTTTTTAAGGCGAGTTTATTCAGGTATTGCCAATAACCACCTGGAGGAGAGTCAACTGAGAGTCTCTGTGTCAGTCACCTGCTGGAAGAGAGTCAACTGAGAGTCCCTGTGTCAGTCACCTGCTGGAAGAGAGTCAACTGAGAGTCTCTGTGTCAGTCACCTGCTGGAAGAGAGTCAACTGAGAGTCCCTGTGTCAGTCACCTGCTGGAAGAGAGTCAACTGAGAGTCCCTGTGTCAGTCACCTGCTGGAAGAGAGTCAACTGAGAGTCTCTGTGTCAGTCACCTGCTGGAAGAGAGTCAACTGAGAGTCTCTGTGTCTGTGTCAGTCACCTGCTGGAAGAGAGTCAACTGAGAGTCTCTGTGTCAGTCACCTGCTGGAAGAGAGTCAACTGAGAGTCTCTGTGTCAGTCACCTGCTGGAAGAGAGTCAACTGAGAGTCTCTGTGTCAGTCACCTGCTGGAAGAGAGTCAACTGAGAGTCTCTGTGTCAGTCACTTGCTGGAGGAGAGTCAACTGAGAGTCTCTGTGTCAGTCACCTGCTGGAAGAGAGTCAACTGAGAGTCTCTGTGTCAGTCACCTGCTGGAGGAGAGTCAACTGAGAGTCTCTGTGTCAGTCACCTGCTGGAGGAGAGTCAACTGAGAGTCTCTGTGTCAGTCACCTGCTGGAGGAGAGTCAACTGAGAGTCTCTGTGTCAGTCACCTGCTGGAGGAGAGTCAACTGAGAGTCTCTGTGTCAGTCACCTGCTGGAAGAGAGTCAACTGAGAGTCTCTGTGTCAGTCACCTGCTGAAGAGAGTCAACTGAGAGTCCCTGTAAGTCAGTCACCTGCTGGAAGAGAGTCAACTGAGAGTCCCTGTGTCAGTCACCTGCTGGAAGAGAGTCAACTGGAGTAGTCTCTGTGCCGTCACTCTGCTGGAAGAGAGTCAACTGAGAGTCCCTGTGTCAGTCACCTGCTGGAAGAGAGTCAACTGAGAGTCCCTGTGTCAGTCACCTGCTGGAGGAGAGTCAACTGAGAGTCTCTCTGTGTCAAATACCTGCTGGAAGAGAGTCAACTGAGAGTCTCTGTGTCAGTCACCTGCTGGAAGAGAGTCAACTGAGAGTCTCTGTGTCAGTCACCTGCTGGAAGAGAGTCAACTGAGAGTCTCTGTGTCAGTCACCTGCTGGAAGAGAGTCAACTGAGAGTCTTGTGTCAGTCACTTGCTGGAGGAGAGTCAACTGAGAGTCTCTTGTGTCAGTCACCTGGCTGAAGAGAGTCAAATCGAGAGTCTCTGTGCCAGTCACCTGCTGGAGGAGAGTCAACTGAGAGTCTCTGTGTCAGTCACCTGCTGGAGGAGAGTCAACTGAGAGTCTCTGTGTCAGTCACCTGCTGGAGGAGAGTCAACTGAGAGTCTCTGTGTCAGTCACCTGCTGGAGGAGAGTCAACTGAGAGTCTCTGTGTCAGTCACCTGCTGGAGGAGAGTCAACTGAGAGTCTCTGTGTCAGTCACCTGCTGGAGGAGAGTCAACTGAGAGTCTCTGTGTCAGTCACCTGCTGGAAGAGAGTCAACTGAGAGTCTCTGTGTCAGTCACCTGCTGGAGGTCCCAGCACAGAGTCTCTGTAATGTGTCAGTCACCTGCTGGAGGAGGTCAGCTGAGTCCTGCCATGTCAGTCACCCACCTGCTGGAAGAGGGAGTCCCAGCTGGAGTCTCTGTGTCAGTCTGCCTCTGCTGGAGGAGTCAACTGAGAGTCTCTGTGTCAGTCACCTGCTGGAAGAGAGTCAACTGAGAGTCTCTGTGTCAGTCACCTGCTGGAAGAGAGTCAACTGAGAGTCTCTGTGTCAGTCACCTGCTGGAAGAGAGTCAACTGAGAGTCTCTGTGTCAGTCACCTGCTGGAAGAGAGTCAACTGAGAGTCTCTGTGTCAGTCACCTGCTGGAAGAGAGTCAACTGAGAGTCTCTGTGTCAGTCACTTGCTGGAGGAGAGTCAACTGAGAGTCTCTGTGTCAGTCACCTGCTGGAAGAGAGTCAACTGAGAGTCTCTGTGTCAGTCACCTGCTGGAGGAGAGTCAACTGAGAGTCTCTGTGTCAGTCACCTGCTGGAGGAGAGTCAACTGAGAGCTCCTAGGTCAGTCACCTGCTGGAGGAGAGTCAACTGGAGAGTCTCTGTGTCAGTCACCTGCTGGAGGAGAGTCAACTGAGAGTCTCTGTGTCAGTCACCTGCTGGAGGAGAGTCAACTGGAGAGTCTCTGTGTCATCACCTGCTGGAAGAGAGCTCACTGAGAGTCTCTGTGTCAGTCACCTGCTGGAAGAGAGTCAACTGAGAGTCTCTGTGTCAGTCACCTGCTGGAAGAGAGTCAACTGAGAGTCTCTGTGTCAGTCACCTGCTGGAGGAGAGTCAACTGAGAGTCTCTGTGTCAGTCACCTGCTGGAAGAGAGTCAACTGAGAGTCTCTGTGTCAGTCACCTGCTGGAGGAGAGTCAACTGAGAGTCTCTGTGTCAGTCACCTGCTGGAGGAGAGTCAACTGAGAGTCTCTGTGTCAGTCACCTGCTGAAGAGAGTCAACTGAGAGTCTCTGTGTCAGTCAATCGCTGGAAGAGAGCCACTGAGAAGTCTCTGTGTCAGTCACTTGCTGGATGAGAGTCAACTGAGAGTCTCTAGCTGGGGGTCACCTGCTGGAAGAGAGTCAACTGAGAGTCTCTTGTAGTCAGTCACCTGTTGGAGGAGAGTCAACTGAGAGTCTCTGTGTCAGCCACCTGCTGGAGGAGAGTCAACTGAGAGTCTTGTGTCAGTCACCTGTTGAGGAGAGTCAACTGAGAGTCTCTGTGTCAGTCACCTGCTGGAGGAGAGTCAACTGAGAGTCTTCTAGTCAGTCACCTGCTGGAGGAGAGTCAACTGAGAGTCTCTGTGTCAGTCACCTGCTGGAAGAGAGTCAACTGAGAGCCCTGTGTCAGTCACCTGCTGGAGGAGAGTCAACTGAGAGTCTCTGTGTCAGTCACCTGCTGGAGGAGGAGTCAACTGAGAGTCTCTGTGTCAGTCACCTGCTGGAGGAGAGTCAACTGAGAGTCTCTGTGTCAGTCACCTGCTGGAGGAGGAATCCTTCAGGGGTCTCTGTGTCAGTCACCTGCTGGAGGAGGAATAACTAGGGAATCTCTGTGTCAGTCACCTGCTGGAAGAGAGTCAACTGAGAGTCTCTCTGTGTCAGTCACCTGCTGGAGGAGGAGTCAACTGAGAGTCTCTGTGTCAGTCACCTGCTGGAGGAGAGTCAACTGAGAGTCTCTGTGTCAGTCACCTGCTGGAAGAGAGTCAACTGAGAGTCTCTGTGTCAGTCACCTGCTGGAAGAGGTCAACTGAGAGTCTCTGTGTGTCAGTCCTTGCTGGATGAGGAGTCAACTGAGAGTCTGTCAGTCACCTGCTGGAGAGGAGTCAACTGAGAGTCTCTGTGTCAGTCACCTGCTGGAGGAGAGTCTTTGAGAGTCTCTGTGTCAGTCACCTGCTGGGAGGAGAGAGTCAACTGAGAGTCTCTGTGTCAGTCACCTGCTGGAAGAGAGTCAACTGAGAGTCTCTGTGTCAGTCACCTGCTGGAAGAGAGTCAACTGAGAGTCTCTGTGTCAGTCACCTGCTGGAGGAGAGTCAACTGAGAGTCTCTGTGTCAGTCACCTGCTGGAAGAGAGTCAACTGAGAGTCTCTGTGTCAGTCACCTGCTGGAGGAGAGTCAACTGAGAGTCTCTGTGTCAGTCACCTGCTGGAGGAGAGTCAACTGAGAGTCTCTGTGTCAGTCACCTGCTGGAGGAGAGTCAACTGAGAGTCTCTGTGTCAGTCACCTGCTGGAGGAGAGTCAACTGAGAGTCTCTGTGTCAGTCACCTGCTGGAGGAGAGTCAACTGAGAGTCTCTGTGTCAGTCACCTGCTGGAAGAGAGTCAACTGAGAGTCTCTGTGTCAGTCACCTGCTGGAAGAGAGTCAGCTGGAGTCTCTGTGTCAGTGCCTGCTGAGAGGTCAACTGAGAGTCCTCTGTGTCAGTCACCTGCTGGAGGAGAGTCAACTGAGAGTCTCTGTGTCAGTCACCTGCTGGAGGAGAGTCAACTGAGGTCCTGTATCAGTCACCTGCTGGAGGAGAGTCACTGAGAGTCCCTGTGTCCAGTCACCTGCTGGTGAGAGTCAACTGAGAGTCTGTGTCAGTCACCTGCTGGAAGAGAGTCAACTGAGAGTCTCTGTGTCAGTCACCTGCTGGAAGAGAGTCAACTGAGAGTCTCTGTGTCAGTCACCTGCTGGAAGAGAGTCAACTGAGAGTCTCTGTGTCAGTCACCTGCTGGAAGAGAGTCAACTGAGAGTCTCTGTGTCAGTCACCTGCTGGAAGAGAGTCAACTGAGAGTCTCTGTGTCAGTCACCTGCTGGAAGAGAGTCAACTGAGAGTCTTAGATATCAAGTCACGTATACCATTTTTTTCTAGGTTAGATTAGGTTAGGTTTAGGTAAGCTTTAGGTTAGGTTAGGTTAGGTTTAGGTTAGGTCAGGTAAGGTCAGGTTAGGTTAGGTTAGGTAAGGTCAGGTCAGGTCAGGTTAGGTTAGGTTAGGTCAGGTCAGGTTAGGTTAGGTTAGGTAAGGTAAGGTTAGGTTAGGTCAAGTCAAGTCAAGTCAAGTCAGGTCAGGTCAGGTCAGGTCAGGTCAGGCTACTCTCAGTACAACTCTGACGCCATTTAGACCAAGAAATATTATCGTAAGTTTTAGTGAGAAAGTTTAATACGTTTTCACAGGTGCGGTAAAGAAGAAATATCCAGGTGGTAATCTCTGAAGAGTTACGGCGACTGTTACTCAAACACAAGTAATTGGGGCAGTGTGAGAAGCGACCTAACTGACGCACTTCATCGTCGACTCAAGGATGAATGCTAAAAATGGCGACAAAATTATAGCCAGACTGTACCGTAGTGAAGATTACCTCCTCATACTGCCAGTCAGGAAGAACACATTTAACATAGGTGTGTGTGTGTGTGTGTGTGTGTGTGTGTGTGTGTGTTATTAACTTAGGAGTGTGTGAGGCTCGGAGTGAGTGTTGTGTTAATATGACAGGATGAGGTGTGTGTGTGTGTGTGTGTGTGTGTGTGTTTGTTTGTGTGTGTGTGTGTGTGTGTGTGTGTGTGTGTGTGTGTGTGTGTGTGTGTGTGTGTGTGTGTGTGTGTGTGTGTCTTACCACTCGAGTCACAGCGTAAGACACCCGACATAATAATCTTACCAGAGTTAATCAACACAATTTTACCAACACTGATAAACTATGAATAATCTCAAGAAATTTATATTTGCCGAGGAAATTGAGTTCACGGTCTGTATCACCAACTCACAGAAAGGTAATACACATTTATTAATCAGGTTTTTCTTTGTGTTTTCTTGTTTAGTAAGGTAAGTGAGTCAGGTATATTAGTAATTAGTACATAGTTGAAGCACACTAACCCCCCCTTCCCCTGACACATGTGGGTGGGGACCTCCTCCAATGTTTACTCTCAGCGTTCACGTCATAATAGCCGCCCACCTATAAGCCCGCCCCATACGCGTGACTGAGCATTCCAAATATATAATCAGCGAAATTCCAGCAATTCCAGCTAGTTCTGTGAGGCTCAGTCTATCGCGCCGCACGTGATGGGTTCATGGAAGCAACATGGTGGAAAGGGAAGGCATGAGCGGAGTGAACTTCTCAGGTTGGGGGACTACAGATGGCATGATGCTGGGTCTGAGCTGATGTGTGGAAAGAAGACTGCGATAATGTTTCTATATATATACACAGAAGACGTTAATAGTGTGTGTGTGTGTGTACAGGGGCAATGCACTGTCTGTGTATAGGAGACGTTAATACTGTGTGTGTGTGTGTGTAAGGAGACGGTAATACTGTGTGTGTGTGTGTGTACAGGAGACAGTATTACTGTGTGTGTGTGTGTGTGTGTGTGTGTGTGTGTGTGTACAGGAGACGGTAATACTGTGTCTGTGTATAGGAGACGGTAATACTGTGTGTGTGTGTGTGTGTGTGTGTGTGTGTGTGTGTGTGTGTGTGTACAGGACGGTAATACTGTGTCTGTGTATAGGAGACGGTAATACTGTGTGTGTGTGTGTGTACAGGAGACGGTAATACTGTGTCTGTGTATAGGAGACGTGTCTGTGTCTGTGTATAGGGAGACGAGTAATACTGTGTGTGTGTGTGTGTGTGTGTGTACAGGACGGTAATACTGTGTCTGTGTATAGGGAACGGTAATACTGTGTGTGTGTGTGTGTGTGTACAGGAGACTGTAATACTGTGTGTTGTTATTATTTGTTTGTGTGTGTACAGAGACGGTAATAGTGTGTGTGTGTGTGTGTGTGGGAGACGGTAATACTGTGTCTGTGTATAGGAGACGGTAATACTGTGTGTGTGTGTGTGTGTGTACAGGAGACAGTAATACTGTGTGTGTGTGTGTGTGTACAGGAGGCAGTAATACTGTGTGTGTGTGTGTGTGTGTGTGTGTGTGTACAGGAGTCGTTAATAGTACGTGTGTGTATGCACAGACTGTAAACTCAGGTACCCATTTACAGCTGGTTGAACTGGGAGTGCCCGGGAATCGAACCATCGACTACCTCGCTCCGTGTATGTGTGTGTGTTTAGAGGAGACGTTAATGCTGTGTGTGTGTGTGTGTGTGTGTGTGTGTGTGTGTGTGTGTGTGTGTGTGACTGTATCTACCAATTTAGCACTCTAGAATACTTTATTTCCAAGCAATTTCTCCCATGTAAATTACCCGCCACATTCTTAAACTGCACATATGATTTTGCCTGAGTGTAAACCGTATATTTTCCCTTAATTCCAAGTGTTTTTTTATGTGGACCAGAGTGTTGCTCAGTCTTATGTTGTTTAGCTGTTGTGTTGGTGAGTGTTACTTTTGTGGAGTTTTGGATCAATATATTTTGTGTATTTATAGTTGTGGTTAATAATTTATCTATCCGTGTACAGCAGAGTAATGTGGATGTGTGTGTGTGTGTGTGTGTGTGTGAACGGGCGATGTCAATAGTGTGTCTGTATATGCGTGTATACAAGAGACGTTAATAGTATGTCATTATGTGTACAAGAGTAATACACACACACAGACACTATTAACGTCACACACACACACACACACACACACACACACACACACACACACACACACACACACACACACACACACACACACACTATTAACAGTCACGTCACCTTTACACCTTCACCTGACACCATAAATGAAGATATTTCACTATAAACTTTTGAGGCAAGTAATTATGGTCTTAATGATCTTATGTTACACTTAATGGCGAGCATTATAAACTGTCATACTGTAACCTCACTGTACCAGCATCTCACCGTACCACCTCACTGTAACCTTGTAACTCACCGTACCACCTCACTGTAACCTCACTGTACCCAGCATCTTCACCGTACCACCTCACTGTACCCTGTAACCTCACCGTACCACCTCCTCACTGCCCCAAAATCTCCTGTACCACCACTGCACCCTGTAACCTCACCGTACCCCTCACTGTAACCTCACTGTACCACCCCTGTAACCTCACCAACCAGACCACCGTACCACCACCAACCTCACTACCCAGCATCTCACCGCACCACCTCACAACCTCACTGTACCCAGCACTCACCGTACCACCTGTAACCACTATACCCTGTAACCTCACCTACCACCTCACTACCTGTAACCTCACCGTACCCACTATACCCTGTAACCTCACTGTACCACCTCACTATACCTGTAACCTCACGCACCACCTCACTGTAACCCTCACTGTACCCTGTAACCTCACTGTAACCTCACTGTACCCAGCATCTTCACTGTACCACCACTGTACCCTGTAACCTCACCGTACCACCTCACTGTAACCTCACTGTACCACCTCCCTGTAACCTCACTGTACCCAGCATTCACCACCACCTCACTGAACCTCACTGACCCAGCATCTTCACACCTCACTGTAACCTCACTGTACCCAGCATCTTCACCGTCCACCTCACTGTAACCTCACTATACCCTGTAACCTCACCGTACCACCTCACTATACCCTGTAACCTCACCGTACCACCTCACTACCCTGTAACCTCACTGTACCTCCTGTACCCAGCATCTTCACCGTACCACCTCACTGTAACCCCACTGTACCCAGCATCTTCACCTGCACCACCTCCAACCTCACTGTACCCAGCATCTTACTGCACTCCCTGTAACCCCACTGTACCCTTGTAATCACTGTACCACCACTGTCCCTGTACCTCACCTACCACCTCACTGTAACCTCACTGTACCCTTTGTAACCTCACCACCACCTCACGTAAATCTCACTATACCCTGTAACTCACCGTACCACCGT
>NW_024749657.1:8802042-8821020 GCF_018991925.1 Homarus americanus
TATATTATATTATAAGTATTACCTCCTAAGTCAGTATTATATTATAAGTATTACCTTCTAAGTTAGTATCATATTATAAGTATTACCTTCTAAGTCAGTATCATATTATAAGTATTACCTTCTAAGTCAGTATTATATTATAAGTATTACCTTTTAAGTAACTATTATATTATAAGTATTACCTTTTAAGTAACTATTATATTATAAGTATTACCTTCTAAGTCAGTATTATATTATAAGTATTACCTTCTAAGTCAGTATTATATTATAAGTATTACCTTTTAAGTAACTATTATATTATAAGTATTACCTTCTAAGTCAGTATCATATTATAAGTATTACCTTCTAAGTCAGTATTATATTATAAGTATTACCTTTTAAGTAACTATTATATTATAAGTATTACCTTCTAGGTCAGTATCATATTATAAGTATTACCTTCTAAGTCAGTATTATATTATAAGTATTACCTTTTAAGTAACTATTATATTATAAGTATTACCTTCTAAGTCAGTATTATATTATAAGTATTACCTTCTAAGTCAGTATTATATTATAAGTATTACCTTTTAAGTAACTATTATATTATAAGTATTACCTTCTAAGTCAGTATCATATTATAAGTATTACCTTCTAAGTCAGTATTATATTATAAGTATTACCTTCTAAGTCAGTATTATATTATAAGTATTACCTTCTAAGTCAGTATCATATTATAAGTATTACCTTTTAAACCAGTAATATATTTTAACTCACAATGAACTAACACCAAGCACTGTTTTCCTTGAGATGTTAAATACCTTCCCGGGTTCACTTATTTTAGTAGGTCTTGTACGACACTGTGTTAATTAACCGCCTACTAAACATAATTATTTAATTTACAAAGTTAAATTAAACATGTAAATTTTGTCTTGAACTGGTATGTCCTTCATTATAGAGTCCAATATGGCAGCTGGGGCTATATTAGGTTGAGGGAGGAGTGAGTGTCTGTCGTGGCTACTGGAGGAGTGAGTATCTGTCGTGGCTACTGGAGGAGTGAGTGTCTGTCGTGGCTACTAGAGGAGTGAGTATCTGTCGTGGCTACTGGAGGAGTGAGTATCTGTCGTGGCTACTGGAGGAGTGAGTATCTGTCGTGGCTACTGGAGGAGTGGGTATCTGTCGTGGCTGCTGGAGGAGTGAGTATCTGTCGTGGCTACTGGAGGAGTGAGTATCTGTCGTGGCTACTGGAGGTGAGTATCGTCGTGGCTACTGGAGGAGGAGGTATCTGTCGTGGCTGCTGGAGAGTGAGTGTCTGTCGTGGCTACTGGAGGAGTGAGTGTCTGTCGGGCTGGAGGAGTGAGTATCTGTCGTGGCTACTGGAGGTGAGTGTCTGTCGTGGCTACTGGAGGAGTGAGTATCTGTCGTGGCTACTGGAGGAGTGAGTGTCTGTCGTGGCTACTGTAGGAGTGAGTATCTGTCGTGGCTACTGGAGGAGTGAGTATCTGTCGTGGCTACTGGAGGAGTGAGTGTCTGTCGTGGCTACTGGAGGAGTGAGTATCTGTCGTGGCTGCTGGTATAATATATTAAGACTAGGTAGCGTCTATCATATTGGGATAATTGAAAAGTGCCTGGCGTTTATACTATCCATCATCCTGGGATATATTTTAAACCTTGTGAAGGCTCAATATCAATCATCCAAAGTATAATATAAGTCCCTAGTGTCTGTATACCTATCATCCTGGGGTATAAGCTTGGAAACCTAACCTAACCAAAACTAACCTAACCTAACCTAACCTAACCTAACCAAAACTAACCTAACCTAACCTAACCTAACCAAAACTAACCTATCCTAACCTAACCAAACCTAACCTAAGCATATCATTAACACAGTTACTCCTCCTCCCGACGGCCACTTCAGTTAACACTCTCATATGCAGTTCGTTTCATTAACTTGTATTACTGTCTCATCCCGGGTCCTTCTCTAGTCACCAAGCGGCTGTAAGACTCCCGGGAACTCCTCCTCTGACAGGGAAGAGTTGACGGATGGTATATTGTGAAGAGAAAGCTGTACCGAGGCTCTTAATATCTCTAATAAAGCTGGATTAGGTTAGGTTAGGTTAAGTCTTACGATTTTTGGTTAGTGAAAATAGAAAGTTACAAGTAGGAACGAAATGAGGAAACAAAAGATAACATAAAAACCGTAAACATCGATAACAGATAACAACAATATACAAAAAATAACATGACAACAAAGACAAGTTACCCTGCAAAAAGAAATCACTGAAAGAAAGAAATGAAAGAAAAGAAAGAACATAGTTATCATTAAAGGTAGTCTGCCTCCTCTCGCCGCCGGTAATATTGAACAGGGTGGAGCGAAAATTGAATATCCTGTATGAGACGTAAAAAAAAATAGAAGCTAATATCCGTAGAGAGAGAGGAGAGGGGAGGAGAGGGTGGGGATGAGAGGGGTGAGAGAGGGAGGTAAATTGGGTGAGGTGGTGAGTTGGGGGGTGAGGGAGAGGGGTGGGGGTGAGAGGGGGTGAGAGAGGAGGGTAGGGTGGGTGAAGAGTGGTGAGTTGGGGTGAGAGAGTTGGAGTGGGGAGGGGGTAGGGGGTGTGGGGAGAGGGAGGTGTATAGCGTTTAATTATCAGAGCGACAAATAGGACCCTCCTCCCCTCCCCTCCCCCTCCCCCTCCTCCTTCCCAAACAATAAAAATAAGGTTACGTTTTTATTAGGATGTGAAATTTGTTTTGAGATCTTGATGGTGTGTGTGTGTGTGTGTGTGTGTGTGTATCGTATTTTTCTATGACAATATTTTGGAGTTTTATGTACTCGTATCTGTGTGGGGATGTGTGTTCGTGTGTATGTGTGTTTGTTTTTGTGCATGTGCGTCCTTTGGTATTATTATATTTACACGTATATTTATGAATTATTATGTATGTACCTGCATGTACAGAATGTGACGGTGACTGTGGCTGTTTTTGTGTGTGTGTGTGTGTGTGTGTGTGTGTGTGTGTGTGTGTGTGTGTGTGTGTGTGTGTGTGTGTGTGTGTGTGTGTGGGGTGTACACGTATCAACAGGTCTCTGGGTGAAATATGTTACACTGTCGGCTCCCGGGAGATGTGTGTGGCATGGAACAGCAGGCAGGGGAGTGTGGGAGGGTAGGGGAAGAGGGGTGAGAGGGGGTGGGGGGAGGGGGGGTGAGAGAGGGGGTGGGGAGGGGGGGTGAGAGGGGGGGGGGTGGGGGGGAGGGGGGGTGAGGGTGGGGAGGGATGGGAGAAGTGAGAGGAAGGTGGGGAAGGGAGGGTGGGAGGAGGTAAAGGGAGGGAGGGAGTGAAAGGGAGGGAGAGTAGGAAGAGGTAAAGGGAATGAAACGAGGAGATGGGAGGAAGGAAGGAAGGAGAGGTGAGAGGGAGGGAGAGGAGAGGTGAGAGGGAGGAAGGGATGGAGGGAAGGAGGCGTATACAATAAGATAGATAGAGCAATGTTTCTTTACTGCCTGGAGCCATAAGAGTATACCTGTTGGTTTATGGGCAATGAACACGGCTAAACGGGCCTGTGTGTGTGAGAGAGAGAAAGAAAATTATTCGCTCGTGTTCGGTGTAATAGACGAGACGCCCTGTTCGTTCGCCCGGGATAATATTGCTGCCAGTGGCCGCCGTCCCCCTCAGGCCAGAGAGCATATTAGGTATGCAATATCAATATTACTAATTCAATTAAAATGCAAGCGTCGTTGCAAAGTTGGTTCGATGCAACGGAGGTAAAAGAATTCTCATCTATGAAAGAGAGAGGAGGAGGAGGAGGAGGAGGAAGGAAGCGAGGCCAGGAGAAAGACTCACTCAAACAAAGGTGGGTAATTATACCAAGAGGGGTAATTTTCATATCGAATTAAAGTTGTGCCGAGGCGCGAGTCTGTCTGTCGTGTAGCGCCGCCTCCTGCCTCGGCTGTTGCTGCTGTGAGTCATAAATTATAAAGGATGTTTATTTTTCTTTAATGTGTCGTAATTATTCTACGTAATGCAAAACATAAACACACACACACACACACACACACACACACACACACACACTGTAATGGATTGATTTCTGTTGTGTCAATATTGTTGGCTGAACTAATCTGCTGTCCCAGATGTCTGTCCTCCAACTATATATATATATTTATATATATATATATATATATATATATATATATATATATATATATATATATATATATATATATATATATATATATATATATATATATATAAACACAATATCTGTTTTAATTTTTCAAGAGCTACACCAAGTTAATTATTTTCCTTTACACATCAGCTCATAACTCCCGCCTAAAACCAATAACGCACCTCCCTGTGTGTTGCGTCTCTTCTCTTCCTTACTTTTGTCATTATTACTTATCTCTCTCTTTCGTTGTTGGTGAGAGGTGAGGAACATTTGACCTCAATAGTGGGAAGTAGAGAAAGTGATAACAGACATTACACTAGTTTATGTTTGCTTTCATCTTGACACAGCAACCATGTTAGCGTCTCTGAAGGGTGCCTCTGCCACCCCTGTCATACCTCCTACCCCTGTTAAGCGATCCATCAACTAATTATGGATGTGTGTGTGTGAGAAAGAGAGAGACAGAGGCAAAAATCCACAAATACTTTTCCCTCACCACCACCACCACCACCACCATCACCACCAACATAACACCATCACCACAAACTACATATCGACAAGGGTGATTTTAGCTTCATATTATAGCTACTCAAGGGGCCAACAGCGTCAGTCTACGTGCATAAGACTGAGGAAACAGGCTATAATACTCCCTCCTTCCTATCAGGCTCGTAATATATCCTAGTAGACATGATGGAGATTCAGCTGCTATATATGTATGATATATTCCACCGGCCATGATGGGATTTTCGGCAAGATATAAACATGATATATCTAGCCGGCTATAACAAACAATGAGTTATAAAAAAAATAGCCAATAATATTACCCACTCTCACCACGCACATATAATATGCCATATTATATAAATACTAAATAACGAAAACTATATTTTTTGGTGCATTTCAATTTGTAAAAAAAATACATATAGATAAAATTGCATTGAGTTTATTTGTGTATTCAAGCAATTTATTCCTCAATTTATTCGTGTTTTATTTTTAATTATCTCTATTTCTCTCCTACACCAAAGAAAGGAAGAGAAATAAAAAGTTAGAATAGTGGAGATAGAGAAAGTGTAAAAGAGAGAGTTAATCTTATCTTCTTGTCTTTTCGTCTTTATTGTATTATTGTATTTCTTCTTTTTTCTTCGTTAGGGCAATTTTTGTCTTCATTGTCTTCATTCTTCTTTCTTCTTATTTTCTCCATTTGAAAGTACCTGACATATTGTTATTTTCTTCATTACATAATATTCCCTTCGCATCTTCCTCCCTTCATTTCTCCTCTTCATTTTTCTTTCTTTGTTGTAAAATAAAGAACATGAGAGATGATGATAATTCTCTTCTCTTCTCTTCTAATTCCCTTTGTTCTCTTCTCTCCTCTTCTAATTCCCTTTGTTCTCTTCTCTCCTCCACTAATTCCCTTTCTTCTCTTCTCTCCTCTTCTAATTCCCTTTGTTCTCTTCTCTCCTCTTCTAATTCCCTTTGTTCTCTTCTCTCCTCTTCTAATTCCCTTTGTTCTCTTCTCCTCTCCTCTAATTCCCTTTGTTCTCTTCTCTCCTCTTCTAATTCCCTTTGTTCTCTTCTCTCCTCTTCTAATTCCCTTTGTTCTCTTCTCTCCTCTTCTAATTCCCTTTGTTCTCTTCTCTTCTCTTCTAATTCCCTTTGTTCTCTTCTCTCCTCTTCTAATTCCCTTTGTTCTCTTCTCTCCTCTTCTAATTCCCTTTGTTCTCTTCTCTTCTCTTCTAATTCCCTTTGTTCTCTTCTCTCCTCTTCTAATTCCCTTTGTTCTCTTCTCTCCTCTTCTAATTCCCTTTGTTCTCTTCTCTTCTCTTCTAATTCCCTTTGTTCTCTTCTCTCCTCTTCTAATTCCCTTTGTTCTCTTCTCTCCTCTTCTAATTCCCTTTCTTCTCTCCTCTTCTCTTCTAATTCCCTTTGTTCTCTTCTCTTCTCTTCTAATTCCCTTTGTTCTCTTCTCTCCTCTTCTAATTCCCTTTCTTCTCTCCTCTTCTCTTCTAATTCCCTTTGTTCTCTTCTCTTCTCTTCTAATTCCCTTTGTTCTCTTCTCTCCTCTTCTAATTCCCTTTGTTCTCTTCTCTCCTCTTCTAATTCCCTTTGTTCTCTTCTCTCCTCTTCTAATTCCCTTTGTTCTCTTCTCTCCTCTTCTAATTCCCTTTGTTCTCTTCTCTCCTCTTCTAATTCCCTTTATTCTCTTCTCTCCTCTTCTAATTCCCTTTGTTCTCTTCTCTCTTCTTCTAATTCCCTTTGTTCTCTTCTCTCCTCTTCGAATTCCCTTTGTTCTCTTCTCTCCTCTTCTAATTCCCTTTCTTCTCCCCTCTTCTCTTCTAATTCCCTTTGTTCTCTTCTCTCCTCCTCTAATTCCCTTTGTTGTCCCCTCTTCTCTCAATCAGTTCCACTTCAACACACGGATGCTAACTCCTACACGTATTCCTGATCATATACACAAAGGTCTTTTAAAAATGGTGTTTGTGAAGGCTCCTAGTGCAGTAAGTTATAGTTGGAAGGTAAGGCTGTAGATCCCCTTAAGATTATGTGTAATTTTCGAGGGATTAATGATCAAGCGAGCCGGAGGTGAGGTGAGTGAAGTTTGCCGGAGGTGAGGTGAGTGAAGTTTGCCAGAGGTGAGGTGAGTGAAGTTTGCCCAGCAGCTCAAATGGTCGTCGGGATTGTAAAATGGTGTTGGTAATTATGACGGTGTGCTGCTCAATACATACACGTACATACATACATACATACATACATACATGCATACATACATACATACGTACTTACATACATACATACATACATACATACATACATACATACATACATGCATACAATACATACATACATGCATACATACATACATACATGCATACATACATACATACATACATACATACATACATAGCGTCAGTGTACCGTAGTTACGGTACGACAGCGTCAGTGTACCGTAGTTACGGTACTACAGCGTCAGTGTACCGTAATTACGGTACTACAGCGTCAGTGTACCGTAGTTACGGTACGACAGCGTCAGTGTACCTTAGTTACGGTACTACAGCGTCAGTGTACCGTAGTTACGGTACGACAGCGTCAGTATACCTTAGTTACGGTACGACAGCGTCAGTGTACCGTAGTTACGGTACGACAGCGTCAGTGTACCGTAGTTACCGATAAGCGTCACGATGCCAGCGTCAGTTAGTTACGGTACGGTGTACGACCCAGCCTTGATGGAGTGAAGGTTGCAGCCGCCTCAATTTTATTCTCAGAGTGAATTAACCTGAGTCGGTGCTAAGTTGACTTAACATTCTTTCATCTGAACCTGTGAGTACACCTGTTGGCAGCTTCAACCTGTGCCTGGTACCCTCCACCTGCTGCCCCTCAACCTGGCCACCCTCCACCTGCCCCTCAACATGGCCACCCTCACCTGCTGCCCTCAACCTGGCCACCTCCACCTGCTGCCCCTCAACATGGCCACCTCCACCTTCTTACCCCTCAACATGGCCACCCTCCACCTTCTACCCCCCTTGTGGCCACCCTCCACCTTCACCCCTCAACATGGCCACCCTCCACCTTCACTACCCCTCAACATGGCCACCTACCCCTCACCTTCACCCCTCAACATGGCCACCCTCCACCTTCTACCCCTCAACATGGCCACCCACCACCTTCTACCCCTCAACATGGCCACCCACCACCTTCTACCCCTCAACATGGCCTACCACCTACTACACCTCAACATGGCCACCCAACCCCCTCAACATGACCACCTACCACATCTCAACATGCCCACCCACCCCTCAACCCTCAACATGTACCACCCCCTTCAACATGGCCACCCACCCCCCTCAACATGGCCCACATCCACACACGAGAAAGAGAATACTGTATTCCTCTCCACCTGCTTCACCAATTTAATATCCCTCATTACTGTGCCTAACACCTTATGCCAGGTATACTGAGACGTGAGGGCAAATTAACACCTGTGACGACTGAAGAAATTAACACCTGTGACGACCCAGTATTACTACAACACCATAATAATAAATAGATCTTCATGTTACTGATATGTTAATGTTAATTTTTTTGTTAATATGATAGTTATTGAGATGGTGATAGTAATTAGGCTTGTTTTTTTTAATGACCCTTAATTATACTCGCTATTATATCGGATAGTTGTCATTGTTGTAGGGTCAACCTTTCTTCGTCTGATACATCATCACTACTGATATGATAACGAGATGCCATTACTCTTTAATTAACTGTTGTTTAATATAGCCATTAATTCTCCACATACCATTAGCCAGGCGTTAATAGTCAGTTAATGACCAAACAAGATGGTGATTTACACATCCGTTTGTTTATATTAGATATCTTGTTTGGAGATTAGTTAGAGTTAACTTAAGATGAAATAAACTGCGTGTACTACATGCGACCTGCAGATGGTCTTTGGATGAGCTTCAAATATTCTGATATATATTTGTCATTACAACCACACACACCACCACAGCACACACACACACACACACACACACACACACACACACACACACACACACACACACACACACACACACACACACACACACCACCCACCCACACACACACACACACACACACACCACACACACACACACACACACACACACACACACACACACACACACACACACACACACACACACCACACACACACACACACACACACACACACAGTTATTTCTCCTTCACCCTACATCATACAACACAACAATACACACAGCAGGAGAACACACTTGTCCAGTCTCTCCCCTATGTTGACAAGAGTTCAGGAGCTTCTGTAAACATACATACATACATACATACATACATACATACACACATATATATATATACTGTATATATATAATCTGTGTTTGGGTTGAGGGAAGGTGCTCATTAGTGGATCCAAAAAGTCATTAGAGGTTTGAATGAGTGATGTTTGTTGGCTAATGAAGGTAAATTATTCTCTGAAGTCTTATCCTAAAGCAAAGTCATATTTAATTTAACCTTACGTTATTTAACCTAAGCTAACCCTATATCCGAAGTCTTATTCTAAAGTTATTCCTATTTAACCTCGTATCCTTAACCTAACCTAATGTGGGGTCAACTACCATCAGGGTCTTTAAGTATCATTCACTAGGTATTATATTTAATTCCTTAACTACCAGGGTTATTAAGCATCGTTCAATAGGTCTTAGTTTTAGGAGCTTCAACTGCCACCAAGGTTATTAAGCATCGTTCAATAGGTCTTAGTTTTAGGTCCTTCAACTACCACCAGGGTTATTAAGCACCGTTCAATAGGTCTTAGTTTTAGGTCCTTCAACTACCACCAGGGTTATTAAGCATCGTTCAATAGGTCTTAGTTTTAGGTCCTTTAACTACCACCAGGGTCTTTAAGCACCGTTCAATAGGTCTTAGTTTTAGGTGCTTCAACTACCACCAGGGTTATTAAGCATCGTTCAATAGGTCTTAGTTTTAAGTCCTTTAACTACCACCAGGGTCTTTAAGCACCGTTCAATAGGTCTTAGTTTTAGGTGCTTCAACTACCACCAGGGTTATTAAGCATCGTTCAATAGGTCTTAGTTTTAGGTCCTTCAACTACCACCAGGGTTATTAAGCACCGTTCAATAGGTCTTAGTTTTAGGTCCTTCAACTACCACCAGGGTTATTAAGCACCGTTCAATAGGTCTTAGTTTTAGGTGCTTCGTCTTTTTTCCTCCGACAGACAACATCTTTTAAACAAATTCACAAAGAAATTCTCTCTATTACCAATAATGAAACACAATTAAAAAAAAAGGCGTAAAATTCACTTTAATAAAACTCAACAACAAAGACACAAACGAAATCTAAACCACCACAATAAACAATAAAAATTATTATCATCTATATTTAATATCTTTTCCTCTACCTGATATTAAATAAAAAAATAAGTATTATCGAATAATAAATAACCTAGTCCCCCTTCTCCCCTCCCCCCCCCTCCCTCCCTCACTAATAAAGAAAACGAGGTTCAGAATCTTCCTCCTCACTAACCTGTATATAATAACCCTTACCACTAGGGTCTTAGATTACGTATCTCAATAACACACACCCTCCACCTCCCCCTACCCCCCCTCCACCTCCCCCCTACCCACCCAGGAGATTAATAGCCAAAGGTGTTATTATTTTTACACTGTCCAGGTAATTCGCTGTAATGGAACTCAAGTTTTTCACCTCTCTCGCTCCCTAAATTCATGTAATACCTGTGAGTGTAATTTGCACACCTGATGTTCTAATTTATATACCTGGGAGAGTAATTTGTATATCTGGTCGTGTAGTTTATATATATATATATATCTGGTCTAATTGTAGGGTAGGTTATATATCTGATTTTTATAGTTTATATATACTTAATAGTTTAATTTATATACCCGACTATAATAATTTTCATTTCTGGTAATTTATATAACAGGTAGTATAATTTATATAAGTATACACAATAAACTAGATGTGCACGGATTGACACCTAATACGTGTGTAATAATTATTGGAGCCATAAAGGAACATCTAACCCAATATTGCTTTTGAGAGTTAATGGTGTATGGGTTTATAGAAGCCATAACAAGAAATACTGACGCCATTAATACTAACGCCATTAATACTAGTACAGTTAGTCCAATAGATCCACTGAGAACCCAACAAGTATAGGGTAAGGCAACTGATCTGGTAATACTGTAAAAGATAAGGAAGAGGGGTAGGAGGTGTGGTAGAGTTAGGAGGGGGTGGGGAGTGAGGTAGAGGAGACCTGGTTTAAGTGACAGGTGTGATACAACAGGTAACCAAAACTAATACACAAACGTCATTATATAAGGTTAATCTTGAAGCCCAGGTCAATATAACGATACGCTAATAATACAATGAAAACACATTGTATCTATCCTGTGAGTGTATAGAATAATGATTACGGCCCATAGGTGTCTTTAAGAAACACTGAAGTCTAATAAAATATTAAATTTGGTTCTTTTCCTCCCATCTGTATACGTTCTTAGTCTATTGTTAAACTCACAGTGGATGGAAATAAAACACCAGAAATTCCAGTGAAAATAACCAATGTTGACTCTCACTCAAAAGTCATAATGACAGATAATGATTTTGACTTATTTCAGGGTCGTAAGTCAGGTGTTAATGACCTCTCTGTGTGTGTGTGTGTGTGTGTGTGTGTGTGTGTGTGTGTGTGACCTCTTTCTTATCTCAGGTGATGTATTGTGACTGTGTTTTTCTCTCTCATCCTTTACACTTGTTTATTATCGATTCTTTCTTTATGTCTTCCCTTTGGTTCGTAAGTGTCAATATAGAATAAAAATAGAATTAACAGGAAGAGGAAGGAAGAGGAACAAAAATTTATAATAATAACAACAACAACAATAATAATAATAAAAAAAATAACAAAAACAACATTAATAATAAAAAACAATAATAATAACAACAATAACAATAAAACAACAACAATACCAAACACATTACAAGTACACACACATAAACATTGGACTAAACACACACACCAAAAAAACACACAAATATATGACGTGTTTCCTCTTTCACATTAGACAAAAACCAAAACAATAATGAATCGTAAATCCACCCCTACCCCCTACCCCCCTCCTCCCTACCTACACCCCCCCTACCTACACCCACCCCCCCCTTTACAGGTAATATCCCCTCGGCACCCTTTAATATTACCCTGACTAAATACACCTCAACCCTCCCTTTATATGAGCAGGTACACATGGCTACCTGACTCTTTAACCCTTTGAGGACGATGGTTTAACCCTTTGAAGACGATGGTTTGACCCTTTGAGGACGATGGTTTGACCCTTTGAGGACGATGGTTTAAGCCTTTGATGACGATGGTTTAAGCCTTTGATGACGATGGTTTAACCCTTTGAGGACGATGGTTTAACCCTTTGAGGACGATGGTTTAACCCTTTGGGGACGATTGCATAACCCTTTGAGGACGTTCATTTAACCCCCCAGGACTCAAAGGGTCAAGTTGGGTAGAATATTCACATCAATTTTTATCTGAGTCTTTCTGTTTCGTTCTGTTAATTTATGGGTTATGTTTAGATAGATAGCTCCAGGATCAGCCTTCTTGATTTGACTGATGGATGTGAGGGAGTTTTTTTTTGGGGGGGGGAGGAGGAGGAATGGGGAGCAATCACGTCTTTTGTTGGCATCACGTGATTAAATACGCTCTCGCATTTGGCCATTGAGCCGCGTAACCTACTTGAGCGCAGTTATAAAATTGGCTTCACTGCACAAACTAGTTCCGAATGCGGGTTTACGAATGGAGACATTTCTTATCTCAAGATTAAAACGTTGTGCGTTTTAAGAATACAAATAATAGATTTTTATTCTCATACTCGCTGGGGCGTTGCTGTGTGAGAGAGAAGCTCGGCTATCAATATGTTTGTAAATTTTCTTCTAACATCGACATTTCCCGCTATACCCTCACAACTTTAATCATCTCCAACGATACTGCTGAAATATATTGCTCTCTATTGGGACTCGAACCCAGTACCAGCAAGATGTCAGTCAGTAGGGATAACCATTCAACCACTGAGCCTCCAGCCAATCACTTAAATGTATCCAATTTGTGTGTGTGTGTGTGTGTGTGTGTGTGTGTGTGTGTGTGTGTGTGTGTGTGTGTGTAATAATAAATAATAATAATAAACGGTTTATTAATAGAGTTGCAGCCGGTGGCTGAAAATATACAAACTTAATGTGATTTAGACATAATGATATGCGTTCAATACATTTACAGGGCTGTACAGTACATAAATCAGAAGTTGTTTATTATTTTAACAATAGATGGGATGGTGCTGTTCTTATATCTATCAGTGCGGACTCTAATGGGCTGAATTTTGTTGTAGTGGCGGACTGCGCGAGGTGGGTGGGGGACTGCCGGTGGCAGGAGGTGGCGATGACGAGGGTGGTGCAATAGTTGGCTGCCAAACCTTTCCAGTGCTTGGTGGTGGAGGCCACTGAGGGATGGCATTTCCAGGGTGGAGAGAGCGTTGGTGTAGCAGGAGTAGTCTGCGCGGAGCATGATTCTGCAGGCCCATTTCTGTACCTTCTCTAGCTGACGTTGTTGGGTAGAGTTGAGGGAAGAGGACCAGGCTGGTGACGCATACGTTAGTTTGGGGAGAATAAAGGTGTTGTAGATGGTCCTCAGCTCTGGCGTGGGTGCCCCAAGTGACCTAAGTCGTCGTAGCATGTAGAGACGGTACGAGGCTGCCTTGACTGTGTTATTTACATGGGCCTTCCAGTCAAGTTTGTTGTCTATAGTAACACCCAGGAGTTTGGCAGACTGCACCAGCTGGAGAGGATGGGCATCCACTGTGACTGCTGTGGCTTGCACTGGAGTGGTGGCGGTATTGATGTGCATGACTACGGTTTTGGTGTGGTTGATGGTGACCTTGTTCTTCGTAGTCCATGCCTGTAGCCTGTCCAGGGTGCCTTGTAGCGATGAGTAGTCTGGTGCGGTGTTGTCCACTGTAACCCCCACAGTGCAGTCAACCACGTACTTCCACCTGTGAAGAGTGTCCGATAGAGCGTCGTTGATCAGGATGAGGAAGCACAGTGGTCCCATCTTGGTCCCCTGGGGAACACCGTAGGTGAGGTGTTGGAATGTGGAGACCAAGCCCTGATAACTCACTGCCTGGCGACGTCCACTCAAGAAATCAGTGAGCCATGAGACCAGGTTGGTGGACAGCCCTAGTGCAGTGTGTGTGTGTGTGTGTGTGTGTGTGTGTGTGTGGTTTTTTTTTACCCTCAGCAACACATTATCCTCACCGGGAACCAGTCGATGTAAACAAACTGTGGTGATGTGTTGTGCTTCTTTATACACGGTGAGACGAACCTATGTTATTATCTGTTCTTCGCTGTGGTAGTTATACGTAGCGGTGCGCAGTTATCTCTATGCTCGCCTATCCTGACTGCCTTACTAATGGCTGTTTATAGCAGGGATATTTTTTTCTCTAGTTTTTCCCTGCCAATCCTCGTTCTTCCCTCGTATTCTCCCTGCCAGATTTCCTCTCACGCCAATATTCTCCTTATCATTCATTCACCCTTCCGGTCAACCTCCCTTCCTCCCTCGCAAATTCTCCATGTGAATCTCTTATCCTTCCAGCCAGAATTCCTTCCTCCCATTCAGCCCCCCCCCTAACCGCTATTCTCCCTACCAACCTCTCACCCTCCCTCCCTACCAACCTCTCACCCTCCCTCCCTACCAACCTCTCACCCTCCCTCCCTACCAACCTCTCACCCTCCCCTCCCTACCAACCTCTCACCCTCCCTACCTACCAACCTCTCACCCTCCCTACCTACCAACCTCTCACCCTCCCTCCCTACCAACCTCTCACCCTCCCTCCCTACCAACCTCCCTCCCTCCCTACCAGTAATCAGTTCCTGGGTCAGTCCTCAATTTCACTCAATATTTAAAGGTAATTTCTCGTCCCTTTAACAATAAACTTAAAAACAATAGATATTTTTCTCTCGAGTTTTTCAATTACAAGGTTTTTTTTCCCTAAGTTCCGTTCATTAAAGCTTTTTTTTTTCATGGAGGAATTTTAATTGACTTATATCATTATTCATTAAATTACGAGGTTATTCATTAACTTTTTTAAATTAGAGCGAATGTTTTCTTTTATTAAATTGTATTCTTATTTTATTTTTAATTTGATTTTTTGTTTTTCAATTGGGAATATATATTTTTTTTCAATTACGGATATATTTCACCTTATTTTCTCCAGTCAATCATAATTAATTACCTCAATATTTTTCTCCGAATCAAAAGTTATTATCTATTAAAGAAAATAAATGTTTTCTTTTATCTTTTTCACTCTCTCAATTACCAGCCATCTCCCTCATCATCACCGCCCGCCATGGTAAGTCTCAGTACACCAAGTATGTCAACAGAGGTAAACTTCAAACACCGGCCAGATGAAAGACTATATCAGGGTTGAAGAGGAGTTTTGTCCCCCCCCCAAACCACCCCTCATAAAACAAACCCGGAGTTAAACAACCTTCCTTCGTGTCTCCTGCAACAACAAGGATATCATCTCCCTCTCTCTCTCTCTCTCTCTCTCTCTCTCTCTCTCTCTGTCCTCTCTCTCTCTCCCTCTCTCTCTCTCTCTCTCTCTCTCTCTCTCTCTCTCTGTCCATTTCTGTCATCTCATCCTATATAAATTTCCACAATAAACATGACCCCCTTATACACATTCCTACAGTACACCACTACCATAAATACCCCTATACACATTTTCACAATATACACAACAGCCATACTTCGTCCTATATACATTTTTTTTACACATTTTCACAATAAACTAATGGGTAGTTTAGTTTGGCTTTCAATCGTACTAAAATATTGGTCTATTAATCTATCTGGTCACCGCGGTGTATATATATATATTGTGTCCTGTTATATAACCCTACAGTATCCCTCTATAGTGTGTGTGTGTGTGTGTGTCTGTCTGTCTGTCCGTCTAACTATCTGTCTGTCTCTGTCTATCTCTGTCTCTATTTCTACATTTATTTAAACATCCATATCTTCCTCGTATTCTGAGTTATAAAAATCATTAAATTTCCGTAACTATGTATAAATAAAGTATAAATAATACACACGAGATATTCTATACAGCTCTAACAGGGCCTTGATCACCAGCTGTAACACACACACACACACACACACACACACACACACACACCCACACACACACACACACACACACACACACACACACACACACACTAACCCGGCTGGTGCTGGTGTTGACGTAAGCGTGAGTAAGTTATGAAATGGTATTGACAGAGACATTTACCTGGAGCGAGTACAGTGTAAATAATTAGTGTTTGTTACCTATGCAGCTTATAATGTGTCTGTCGGTCTGTTTGTCTCATTTTCCCTTTATCTTCTTCAGTTTCTCTCTCTCTCTCTCTCTCTCTCTCTCTCTCTCTCTCTCTCTCTCTCTCTCTCTCAATTCTCATCCCTTCTACTCTCACGGTTTCTATCTCTCTATGTCCTTCCCTCCTTTAGTTCCTTTTACTCCCTTTCTCTCTAATTATCAGTCTTTCATTCCCTCTTACTATTTACCCATCCCTTTCCTTCTTTCTTTAACTCTCTCTCTCTCTCTCTTCTTCCCTCACTAATTTACCCTTTCTTTGTGTTTGCCTCTCTCTCTCTCTCTCACTCTCTCCCTCCCTCTCTCTCTCTTCTTCCCTCACTAATTTACCCTTTCTTTGTGTTTGCCTCTCTCTCTCTCTCTCTCTCTCTCTCTCTCTCCTCTCTCCTCTCTCCTCTCTCCCCTCTCTCTCTTCTTCCCTCACTAATTACCCTTCTTTGTGTTTGCCTCTCTCTCTCTCTCTCTCTCTCTCTCTCTCCCCTCTCTCTCTCTCTCTCTTCTTCCTCACTAATACCCTTTCTTGTGTTTGCCTCTCTCTCTATCTCTCTCTCTCTCTCTCTCTCTCTCTCTCTCTCTCTCTCTCTCTCTCTCTCTCTCTACCTAATAACAGCATAAAGAAAGAGAATCCTTATATTGACAATAGAGAAACACTATGATAATTTTTCCTCCTATTTTTGCATCAGAATTTAAATGTTTACAACAGGTAGTGACGTAATATATATCAGGTGACTGCCGGTATATGATTAAGGTAGTACTGATAGTCCTGGAGTCTGGGTGTGGCCATGTTGAAACCAGTATGTGGAGGTGACCAAGGTAGGTGGAGGTGGCCATGGTGGTAGGTGAACCATGTTAGGGTAGGTGGAGGTGGCCATGTTGAGGGTAAAGGTGGAATTGGCCATGTTAAGTGGGTAGGTGGCCATGTTGAGGTAGTAGAAGGTGGAGGTGGCCATGTTGAGGGTAGTAGGTGGAGGTGGCCATGTTGAGGTAGTAGATGGAGGTGGCCATGTTGAGGTAGAAGTGCCATGTTGAGGTAGTAGGTGGAGTTGGCCATGTTGGGGTAGTAGGTGGAGTGGCCATGTTGGGGTATAGGTGGAGGTAGCCATGTTGAGGGTAGTAGGTGGAGGTGGCCAGGTGAGGGTAGAAGGTGGAGGTGGCCAAGTGGGTAGTGGAGGTGGCCATGTTGAGGTAATAGGTGGAGGTGGCCATGTTGAGGTAGGGTGGAGGTGGCCATGTTGAGGGGTAGTGGGTGGAGGTGTGGGGGGTAAGGTGGAGGTGGGCAGTTGAGGATAGAAGGTGGAGGGTGGCCATGTTGAGGGTAGAGGTGGAGGGTGGCCAGGTTGAGGGTAGAAGGTGGTGCAGGTTGAGGGGCAGCAGGTGGAGGGTGGGTGAGAGCAGCGGTGGAGGTGGCCATGTGAGGCCAGGTGAGACAGTGGAGGTGGCCATGTTGACAGCAGGTGGAGTGGCCAGTTGAGGGGCAGCAGGTGGAGGGGGTAGAGGTGGAGGTGGCCTGTGAGGTGGCCAGGTTGAGGGGTAGCAGGTGGAGGGTGGCCAGGTTGAAGGCCAACAGGTGTACTCACAGGTTCAGATGAAAGAATGTTAAGTCAACTTACACACCGACTCAGGTTAATTCACTCTGAGAATAAAGTGAGGCGGCTGTACAACCTTCACTCCATCAAGGCTGGGTGAGCACCGTACACCGTACCGTAACTACGGTACACTGACGCTGTCGTACCGTAACTACGGTACACTGACGCTGTAGTACCGTAACTAAGGTACACTGACGCTGTCGTACCGTAACTAAAGTACACTGACCTTCGTACCGTAACGGTACACTGACGCTGTCGTACCGTAACTAAGGTACACTGACGCTGTCGTACCGTAACTACGGTACACTGACGCTGTAGTACCGTAACTACATTTGACGCTGTAGTACCGTAACTAAGGTACACTGACGCTGTCATTACCGTAACTACAGTACACTGACGCTGTCGTACCGTAACTGCAGTACACTGACGCTGTCGTACCGTAACTACGGTACACTGACGTAGTACCGTAACTAAGGTACACTGACGCATCGTACCGTAACTACGGTACACTGACGCTGTCGTACCGTAACTAAAGTACACTGATGTCGTACCGTAACTAAGGTACACTGACGCTGTCGTACCGTAACTAAGGTACACTGACGCTGTCGTACCGTAACTAAGAGTACCTGACGCTGTCGTACCGTGACTAAGGTACACTCACGCTGTCGTACCGTAACTAAGGTACACTGACGCTGTCGTACGTAACTAAGGTACACTGACGCTGTCGTACCGTAACTAAGGTACACTGACGCTGTCGTACCGTAACTAAGGTACACTGACGCCTATCGTACCGTAACTAAGGTACACTGACGCTGTCGTACCGCTAAGGTACACTGACGCTGTAGTACCGTAACTAAGGTACACTGACGCTGTCGTACCGTAACACCACAGTACACAGCGCTGTCGTACCGTAACTACGGTACACTGACGCTGTCGTACCGTAACTAAGGTACACTCACCTATCGTACCGTAACAAAGTACACTGACGCTGTCGTACCGCTTACATCACTGACGCTGTCGTACCGTAACTACGGTACTCACGCTATCGTACCGTAACTAAAGTACACTCACGCTAGCCGTACCAGCCTCTTTGCACTCACGCACAATACCGTAACTAAAGGTACACTCCGCTGTCGTACCGTAACTACGTACACACACGCCTATCGTACATAACTACGGTACACTGACGCTACAATACCGTAACTACGGTACACGGCAACTATCATACCGTAACTACGGTACACCAGCCTTTATCATACCGTAACCACAGTACACTCACGCTATCGTACGCGTT